>NC_068298.1:19856592-20156592 GCF_025860055.1 Xyrauchen texanus | reverse complement strand
TGTGTGGGGTCCAGAGTGATTCTACCTGCACATTTCCTCACTCTGGAGATGTACAGGCCTTGGAGGGTGGGCAGGAGTGCACCAATATCCCTTCCAGCAGTCCTGACTGTCCGTTGTAGTTTCCTACTGTCTGATTTGGTGGTTGACTCAAACCAGACAGTTCTAGATTGAACTTCCACAGCTGGTGAAGGAAGTACAACCTCTGCTGAGCCTTCTTCACAATGGAGTCTATGTGGATGTCCCACTTCATGTCCTGAGAAATGAGAGACCAGGAACCTGAATGGCTCCACTGCTCCACAGATCTGTTCAGGATAGTGAGGGGTTGGGGAGTGCGGGGGGATTCCTCTTGAAGTCCACTATCATCTCCACTGTTTTGAGCAGGTTCAGCTCAAGGTTGCATCTGTTCAATCTCCCATCTGTATGAGGACTCGTCACCGTTGCGGATGAGACAGATGAACGTGGTGTCTTCTGCAAACTTCAGGAGCTTGACAGTGGGGTCTTTTGCAGTGCAATCATTTGTGTACAGGGAGAGAGCACAACCCTAAGGAGCGCCAGTGCAAATTGTGAGAGTCCCGAATGTGAGTTTCCCCAGTCTCACTAGCTGCTACCTATCTGTCAGAAAGCTGGTGATCCATCGACAGATTGGGGTTAGCATGGAGAGCTGGATCAGTTTGGTTGAGAGAAGATCAGGCATGATGGTATTGAAGGCTGAACTGAAGTCAACAAAAGGATACTTGCATAAGTCCCAGGTCAAGGCGTTGTAGGATATAATGCAGTCCAATGTTGACAGCATCTTCCACAGACCTGTTTGCTCGGTAAGCAAACTGAAGGAGGTCCAGCAGAGGTCCAGTTATGTCCTTCAGGTAGGCCAAAACCAGTATCTCAAATGACTTCATGACCACAGACGTGATAGCGACAGGTCTGTAGTCAATTAGTCCTGTGATTTTATTTTTCTGGGGACCACAATGATGGTGGAGCATTTGAAGCAGCAGAGAACTTCACACTGCTCCATTAATCTATTGAGGATCTGTGTGAAGATGGGGGCAGTTGGTCTAAACGGACTTTCAGGCAGGCAGATGAAATAACATCTGGGCCTGAAGCTTTCCTAGTCTTTTGTTTCCAAAATACCCGGCACACATCCTTCTCACAGATCATAATGCAGATTGAGAAGCAGGAGGGGAGAGTTTTTAAAGGTAATAGACCTAATAGAGTTGAAAAGATAATTCCACCATTAAGGTAAACTAAATGTGAAATTGTGAAGAATGAGAATACTGTGGAGCATTTTTAGGATGTATAATCAAGTAAAAGGTAACATGAAAGTAAACTTAGTGGACTGTAAGTCATAAACCTTTATTTTACCAGGTTAGTTCCTTTAGATTCAAAAATTATTTTCTAAGAGAGACCCAACCAAAATGGCAGCATAAAAATTCACAACAAGTAAATGAGGCTTGTCTTAGTTTTCTGTGATATCAGACATGGTTTCAGGTCACTATACACCCAAAGCCCTCTCCCACCTCTCTATTTCTCTGTGGGAGTCTGAATAGGGTGGAACTTACTTTACTTCACTTAGATGGCCTCTGTCCAAGGCAAACAGTCTGGAGTCTCCAAGGCAGGGTGCTGCTCTGGGATGCCATTGCCCTAAATCACTGGTCTGCTCCATGGCAAGACGTTACAAAGCCTCACAATGACTCTTTTAATTAGTATGAATACTTGTGGAGTCTTTAGCTGTTGTATACTTCAAAGCATTTGACAGACTTGCCTTATTATACTGTATATTGGTGCTGTGCTAAGAGTATTTGAGCTCTTTGATGATACATTGTAAAGCTTTGTAGTGAAAACTTTGATGGTTTCTAGAGATTGGATATTTGGAATAGTTTTTAAAAGTTCTTTGTAACATCAGATGCCTCTTTTCTCTGTTGTGTCTCACATAATACCTCTCAGCACACTTGATTCCACTGCCTTTTATTGCAAATCAAATGTCTTAGTCTACTTTCAAGAGGCCTTTGAAGTCTGTCTTCCATTTGTAAGATCAAACAGCCCAAAATGAAAGCATCCCTGAATTACTATGTGGTAATGTTAAAAAAAAGTTATCAATGTGAATTACATAACTTCCAGCAACACACTCTGGTGTTATTCTATAATGGTCACAAACATTTAAACACTTTCTGCTATAGATCTGGTCTATGCTGTGTTTCAATGTTCAGCATTTCTGGCACGCATTCAATCTGTCAGTATAGACTAGAGTTTAAAGTGGCTGATAGGGTTTTTGCCAATCTTGTGGTTGCCTTTTAAAAGAATAGTTCACCCAAATAATAAAAATCTTTACTTCTATTGCATGTTCATGAATACATTAGAGAAGTCAAGATTTCTGCTGTAAAATTATTCACATTTCATGTTGTTTCTCAACCAAATCTATTGTATGCCTTCAGAAGACTTGGAATAGGATGCACGAGCCACAATGACTACATTTTATGTAGTTTTGGGTACTTTTTAGGCTTTAAAGTGAGTCACTATCAACTGCTATTGTATTGAAAAGACTATGATATTCATGAAAATAAATTTTTTGTGTTTTGCATAAGAAAAGAAGTCATATGGTTTTATAAAATAGATAGGTGAAATATAAAAAATAATTTTTTTTGGGTGCACTATTCCTTTCATTCCTTTTAATTAATTTATTTTTTTATTTTTTTGCTTTGAAACACTTGGTCCAGCACTATCTGAGATCTAAACAACCTTTAGAAAATAGATTTCATACAGTACTCTAGATTGACCACCTCTCTCCAGATTGACCTTTCTTTAGACACTGAGAGTCAAGTGGAAGCCAACAAAGTCCCCCAAGTCATGAAAAAGGTAATATCTCACATCTACCGCACCCAATCGTACAGCCTAATGGCAGACATTTATTCTGTGTGGGAAAATAGTCTAATTTCGACTGTGCTGTTTGAATGCAGAGTCATACAGTATGAGTTCAAAGAATAAATAAGACAAATTAACTTGGGTGCACAGTACACAATTGCAGGTTATTATGCTCAAAATGACGCCATTCCATATGACAAATTCATAATGAAAGTAAGAAATGGATGTAGAATACAAGCAGCATCAGAAAGATGACCTTCAGGTTTGTGTGTTCCTTTCATCATTTTACAGTTGGAATTCACAAAAGAAACAAATTCCTCTGTCATGCAAAGTTTTTTGTTCTTTTTGTATGAGTAGATTAAAAAGAAGTCAAACATGTCATAACTTCAGTGGATTCCTTTAAATTAACATTTTTTAAAAGAAAATGTTCCAATGGTTAAATAGAGGATAAATAAAAGCAAAATAAAGGATAAATAGAAATGTATGGTTTCTATTTATCCAGGAATAATCAGCCACCAGAATTGTGCTCTGATCCCCAGAAGATGAAAAGCAGCATGTGCCAAGGCTAGTGTGACATCTGACTGTTTCAGGCTGTCAGTGTGAGTCGAATGTGTCATCACAGTTCTTACTCACGTTGACGTGAAATGGAGGTTTGGTCATAGAGCTGATGGAGGAATTCTCTAAGGAAAGATACGAGCTTCAATACAAGCTGAAACCAAAATCAGATCCTCGCATGTACCTTTGCATCAGTTCACATGTCAATCAAAGAAGTAAGCCTTATACAGGTCAGTCTGGTGTCTTTTGGCTCTCAGGTTTAGCTAAAGGAACAACAATGCACAGGAAATGTTATGTTGTAGTTACTATTATTTAAAATCCATATTCAGACTTTGTCTTCCTATCTGCCATCATTTTCACTGCTGATTTTATAGTTGTAATTTCTGCACCATAAACAAACAGTAAAATTACTGTAAAAACAGGGCCCTATTTGAAGAGTGTTAGCGCTAAGTGCAGCACTATGCTTTATGTCATACACGCAAAATCTAAATCAGTGGCCATGACCATGAAATTTTGGTATTTTCCTGCAAGCATGCTCGCAAGTGAGTTTGGCTAAGTTCTGCACGCAAAGTGCTAATGGATTGAGTCAAGTGCAATTCAATTCTGAGGTTTTTCACCGGTTATTGTACCGTCTGCATCCTATTACTATATAGTCCATTCCCTGTCAAACTCCAGCTATATAAACAAAGAGCACATTAATAAGAAGTTGGTTGTGTAAATGAGCTATAAGCATGATTTGTAAGAATATAAAAAAGTATAGGCTCCTTTTATAAGCAAAAAATAATAATAATCTGTTTTCTAACCAGGCTTTGGATGTATGTTCTGTTAAATTATTGGAAATGTATTATTTATCATTTTTACCTACTGACACACAAATCATGGTTAGTATTAATCTCATCAGCACACACTTCACTTCTACCAACCAATTTTGAGTTTGAAAAATGTTATTAATTTATTGACACACAAACAAATTCAACCAAAAATATTTCTAAATTCAAATTAAACTTCTAATGAAACTAAAACAAAATCAAAATAAAGTAGTCAAAAAAAATCATACCAAATCCAAACATTTCACCTTCTCCATCTTTTTTCTCTGGCCCATTTTGCAGTAACATAAAAATCATTCTATGACAACAGGTGGAAAAATAACAATACAAATTATGTAATGAATACAACTGTAAATATAAACATAATAATAATAATAATAATAATTAAAAATATATACCATAACCTCTGGATAGTTTAACACAAATCACATAAATGTTTGTTTCATAATATGGGGACTGTCAGGAACATAATTTGATGTTCAACTATATTTTCGAAGTTTGGACATTAACTTTATTACCACTTTCTGGTGGAATCTCCAAACTGCAAATGCAGGAACTGAGTTTAGTGATTGTAAATGAGATGGCTGGTGGCATTCTGGGCGCCCACTTGTCTGTGTAGGGGCCTGGTGCCGCCACCGGCATGATGCCTCCAAGATCCTGCCCTGGGCGGCTGCCCAAGTCTAAATCCACCACTGCTACTGGGTGAATATATATTTTCAGAAGGAGACCATTTTTGCAGAACAGAATTGGGCCCTTGTGCCCTTTTCTACAGCAGTTAACAGAGTAATCGTACTCATTATCACTTGTTGATGACAATTTTTAGTGTTTCATTTTGTGTCATTCTGATGGCATTGCTCCTGGGAAAAGCACTTGAGTTAAAAATAACATTTCCCTTTGTGGGTGCTCCGTGCTAGGTAAACAGAAAAAAATAGTTGCATAGAACTTGCATGGCCACATGCTGATGCTGTTCTTTTTGCCAATAATACAACATCCCCAGAGAAGCACACTGTAACAAATGCAGGCCAAACCCCAGGAGGAGAGTGAAATGGAGGAAACAAAGTGGGAGGTAAATGTAAATGAGAGGATGGATTAAAAGCGTGTGAAGTGGGCAAAAACACATCTGCATCTCAAGCCACAGCTTCTTCCCAACATGCAATGAGCTCAGATGGGCTGTACTGTAACAATCGGATGTTATTGTTAAATAGGTTCAAATCCATGCTCTGAAACCAGGTTAACTCAACCATCACCCACATACTCTGACTATTCTACTCTAACAGAAGGGGGAACAGGCAACACAATGATCTCATAGTAGTGTAATTAGGAGCGATTTCAATGCAGATAAAAACATTCTATTCTAGAACTAAATTAAAGGTAATCCATGCAATTCCAGTGTTAAACCACTTTCTCCTAATCCTGCTTATAAAGCAAAGACAACTTTAACCTCCTGAGATCCAAGTGCAACTGCTGTGTGCATTTGCATTTCCCTTTTTGATTTGTAACTAGTAGCACCTATTAAAATTTCATTTTTTTTAAAGAGCAAATTGTTTTTCTAAAAACATTGAAACATGTGTATTGGGGAAAGAACAAAAAACTATACAAATGAAAATTATTTGACTTGATTTAACATTTATGTTTTTTTACATATTCTCAATGTTTTCTCTTTGCACTCACAAGTGATAGCCAGTGCTGAAGCATTTTACCTATCAGATGCAGAAATTAGCATAATCATTTCTGATTCATATGGCCAGCATCATCCAATCACTGCCAACCAGGGATGGACTGGGAAGAGAAATCGGCCCGGGAATTTAAATAGAAACTGGACCAAAAGGGGGGTTGGTGTTCGCTGTCCTTTTCTGCATATCGCGGTGTTGTTTTGTGGTCCATTCTGCATAACACAGCAGCTCATTGAGCTTATCGTGGCCCGATTCACAGCAGACACTCCGGCCTGCTTGGTTTTCCCAATGGTCAATCCTCCCCTAATCGGTCCCAAAGTGCGTCGGCCCACCGGGAAAATGCCCGGGATGCCAGATTACCAGTCCAGCCCTGCTGCCAACCATGTTAAAATACATTTTGCATTATAATTCTGAATTTAAGTACAGATTGTCCCATGTCTTCCAGCATCATCGATTGGTACAAACATCATCTGATGCCTGAAACATAACTTTTGATCAGAAGTTTGGATTGAAGGCACTTGGCTGCATTGGAAAGCTATTGGATGCTTCCTTAGCCAATGACTTAGCCTCCAGTGTGTTGTCTGACTAGACTGGTCTCGGTCTCCAGTTTGAAATGTACATTATTTTCGTCCTAACGCTGTATACAGCCTCTGAAAGCAACATTTTCCAGCTTTTGGATGCACCAATTAGCCGCTTCTCCACCATCGGTCCAGTGCGAGTCAGGGCCATAATCTGGACAGCTGGGGCCAATAGCCTCGGGCCACGAGAATAAAATCTCTCTGCATTCCCATCATCGGGCCAAAATCCCTTAATAATTGATAGAAAAGTTAGGTAGCTAGTGTAGCAGCATGAGGTAGACCTGTTTGCTTATTGGCCAGTGCCTTGCTAAAACTGTGAACCAATCATTGCCTAGTTAGTGAATATAAAAAAGGAAGGGGTTCAGTTGCATGGGATGCGTCATTGTTGGTACCGCCCCTTGCGGATGTCCTGCGTTGTGAATGAAGGTATGTGAAATTTGTGCTTTGTTTATGTGATGTAATCTTAGTGTATTTGTTGCCGCCAGGACAGCATTAGTGCATCCTCATTTCCCCTTTTTTGCTGTGCGCTGGCTGCTTACTGTTTCCAGTTTCTCCATTTAAGGAGCTGCAATCCTACATGGTGAGCGACCATGTGTAGTGTGGTGCTGTGAACATGTACGCTTTCAGTGCTTGTTTATTGTTACTATTTCCTGTTGGACACTTTTAATGTTGCACATTTGAGGTTTCCTTGACTCATAAAATAAGTTTGCTGTTGTTCGGCTATTCTGTCTCCTTCCTGCAGTGCCGGTGATGCCCTTATGAGTATGTGACTGTTTGTTTTGTTTATTTGTTGTGTTTTTCATTCTTGTTTTGGTTGTATTGTGATTTGTACACATTGAATTGGTTTATTTTTGTATATGTATTTTTACATAATAGTTGTTAATTTTCTTTTTTTCTTTGCAGTGGGAAATGTGTTAATTATTTTGGTGACGTGCTTTCTTTGCACATGTCGAAATTGATAACATTTACCGTAATTGTTTAATTATTTGAATTGAGATTTTTTGTGAAATTTGTTTCAGATTGTTTTCCAATGTTTGCTTGGTAGCACTGGCTAATCATTGGTGTTTATGTATGTGACTTGTTCTCTTTGTTATTTTGTGTATTCATAAGAGCCGAGAAGGTTTAGAGTGGGCGGGTTTAGTCGCTGTCATCCTTTGGTGTGTCTCCACTGAGTGTTGTGAATAATTTTGCATTTAATTTTATAGGTGTGTGTTGTGTGGGCTGGAAAATTGGGGTCTCGTGGCTAGCCTTCCCTGACCTTTTGACCCTTTGTTTTTGTGACTGGTAAACTGTGGTTTTGTATATGTGATGTGAGGTACCAGTCTTTTGTGACGTGTATCTTAAAACCATTTCAATGCAGGGATGAATTTTTTTACTTTTGTATGCTTTAATAAAGTGATCCTCTCTGTATGCTCTCTTGCCCACGTCTCTGTGCTCACCCTAGCTTTGGCTAATTAACCTGTGTGCCCCTATAAAGGGCTTTTATTTCCTTCTAATTCTTTCTAATTGTACTCCGGGTGGCGTAGTCGACTATAGAGTGTCATTTAAAGGGTTCTTGTTCATTCACTTTTATTTCTTTTCCTTGTAATTGCCCTGTACCTGACCGCCTGTAAAAAGATGGACCAATGAAGCAGAATTGGAACTACAATCCTGCTTTGAATGCACTAACTGGAGTGTTTTTGAAGCAACAGCCACAGACCTGGATGAGCTCACAGATACTGTGAGATACTACGTCATATATCAGTTTCTATGAGGACATGTGCATTCCTACAAGGACTTATTTAACATACAACAACGACAAACCATAGTTTACAGCAAAACTCAGGCAGCTTTGTCAGGCCAAAAAGGATGCTTACAGAAGTGGGGATAAAATATTGTACAGTCAGGCTAAATACAGACTGACAAAGGATATTAGAGTGGCTAACAGAAGCTATTCTGAAAAGCTGAAAACCAGTTTTGTTAATGACACAGCATCAGTGTGGAGAGGCCTGAAAGACTTTACAAACCATAAGACACCATCCCCCAACACTGTAGGTAATCAACAACTGACTAAAAACCTGAATGTGTTTTAATGGAGATTTGAAAAGCACAGTCTCACCCCCACACCCTCTCTGAACTTCACAGCACACAAAAATGCACACCTCCTACCACCAACCTCCTCCACTCTTCTGCTACTCAATACTTGTGTGCCGGGTCTTCTGGAAAAAGCAGACAAGAAAAGCACTGGGCCCAGATTGTATTACACCCACTTGTCTAAAATCCTGTGCTGACCAGCTTGACCCATCTTCCCACAGATCTTCAACAGATCACTGGAGCAGTGTGAAGTTTCCTGCTGCTTCTAATGTATCACAATCATCCCTGTCCCAAAGAAACCCAAGATCAAAGGACTTAATGACTACAGACCCGTTGCTCTGACGTGTATCATTTGAGAGACTGGTGTTGGCCCACCTCAAGAACATCACTGAATCCTTTCTGGATCCCCTTCAATTTTCTTATAGAGCAAACGGGTCTATGGATGATGCAGTCAATATGTGACTGCATTACATACTTCAACATCTAGACAGACCAGGGACTTATGCAATGATACTATTTGTTGACTTCAGTTTGGCTTTTAACACCATCAACCCCGCTCTCCTATGGACTAAATTAACCCAGTTCTCTATTCCTGGCTATATCTCTCAGTAGTCACATGCTTTCTGACAGACAGGCAGCAGCTAGTGAGAATGGGGAAACTCATCTCTAGCACATGTACAATCAGCACTGGTGTTGTCCCCACTAATCTTCTCCCTGTACATAAATGACTGCACCACCAAGGACTCCACTGTCAAACTCCTGAAGTTAGCAGACTACACTACGGTCATCTGCCTCATACAAGATGACAATGAGTCTGCATACAGAAGAGAGGTTGAACAGCTGGCCATCTGGTGTAGTCAAAACAACCTGGAGCTGAACATGCTTAAAACACCCAAGGGATTTTGGCCCGATGGTGGGAATACAGAGAGATTTTATTCTTGTGGCCCGAGGCTATTGGCCCCGGCTGACCAGTTTATGGCCCTGACTCACACTGGACTGATGGTGGGGAAGCGGCTAACACCCCACATTGATCCTTCTCACCATTCTGAACAGCACTGTGGCAGCAATGGAGACATTCAGGTTCCTGGGCACTACCATTTCACAGAACCTGAAGTGGGAGACCCACATAGACCACATAGACATCGACTTTTGAAAAAGGCCCAGCAAAGGTTGTACTTCCTTCGCCAGTTGAGGAAGTTCAACCTGCCACAGGCGCTGCTGATACAGTTCTAATCTGTAGTCATTGAGACTGTCCTCTGCAATTCTAATTAATTTTAATTCTATAACTGTCTTGTTTGGTTCAGCTACCAAGTCTTCAAAGGATAGTTCAGACTGCTGAGAGGATTATTGGTGCTCCCCTACCCCCTCTGGAAGTGTACAATACTCTGGAACTGTACACTTCCAGAGTAACAAAAAGGGCTGGAAAATCACTCCTGCACACTTCCTTCTCAAACTGTTGCCCTCTGGTCGCTCTAAAGAGCACTGAGCACCAGAATAGCCAGGCACAGGAACAGATTTTTCCTCAGACCATCCACCTCATGAACAGTTTATTGCACCATGTGCGATATTCAATCCATCCATCCATTCCTACTTACAGTATATCCATATTTCATTTACATTCTTTTACATTATCCTACCTCTTCTTCAATACATTAAATCACCTGCACATACCAGCATATCTGTACAGTATATAAAGTATTCTAACAACATTATTGCTTTTGTATATTTATCTTTTTTATCTGTTATATCTTATAACATCTTATATTATATCTTATATTTTTGTATTATTTTTTATGTCACTATATGTATATATGTTTAAATATATATGTTTGTATGAATGTATATATGTTGCATTCTCTTGCACTGGATGTTTCTGTCACAATGACAAATTCCTTGTGTGTGTGTGTGTAAGCATACTTGGCAATAAAGCTCATTTTGATTCTGATGCTAACGGGAGCATTGCAGGTTTGGTTGTTAAAATGTAATTTTCCAAGCATCTGGCACTGGAATTCATTTATGATCGGAATTAATTTAAGGATTAATCTGACTTGAATGAAACGCAGCAAGACTATCTCGCTAAACTCCGCCTTTGCCATTGACCTTGCCTCAATCCCAAATTGGCATTCTTTGGCCCAAGGAAAATCAGCTGGCCAAAGGCAGTTGGACCTGAATAAGCCCCGATGTGGCAAAGTTAAGCCCCTGAAGTGACAGTGGGAATGCGACTGGCCCTGGCATGCACTAGAATGCCTTCATTTGGCCTGACAGTGGAAACGCAGCTATTTATTCTTAATGTAATAATACACAGTGTATACTGGATGGCTCATTGTCCTCGCAGGAGTTCATCATGTTTAAAAATGTGCTGGCTCACGATAAATCTCTGATATTTCCAAAATGGCATATCAAATGAAACTATGTTATTCTTTTGATACAGGTTTCAATGTAAAAACGTAATGAGGTTTCTTACCAGTTGTAGTTTTGATGGCGTTTCTCCCAAAGACTAACTCCGAGATGGGCGCCATCTTATTTTGTCACATGACTCATTTGTGGGATGTTTTGTGTGTTGTATCGTGCCATGATAAACCTTTGCACTCATTACTTTTCATTTACTTTTCAAGATGTCATTACTTGCATACAAACACACTCTAAACCATGTTTAAACCGTGAAAAATCTATTTCCTTGCTTCCACATAAACGCACAGCAACACCACAAAATGAAAAACAGACTTTTTAAACAAAGAAGCCATGAGACTGTAACTCTCTCACCCTGAATCTGCCAAAATGAAAACGCACGCATCTGTCAAAACTAAACAAACTGCTTCACCTCGCACCCGAGTGAAGCGGGAACATTTGAAAAGGCGCCCCAAAAATTTACACTGGAAATTTTGTAAGTCCACAAAATGTCCAAGCTTAAATATTTGTGCTCCAACCTAATATTTAGGCATTTCAGGTAGTTTCATTAGTTTGGCAACGTGACGGACATATGTGTTGTCATTGGGAGCAACTTGCACTGCTGCACTAAGGAGTGAATGCTGGCGTGTCTGTCTGCCGCTACTCTTAATCTACTGTCTGCTGTATTATTGTGTGTGTTTTGTTTTTATTCGACTGTTGCCGCTGCCGCTACTCACTTAAGTTGTATCTCATCGATCTGTGATTTCCTTGGGTTTTTTTGAATGACATGGTGTGGGTTATTGCGCTACTCCTCTTTGGAATGAACTCTCTCTACAGCTAAGCATCTGCTGGTTCAGTTTATGTGGCAGAAGCATTGAATCGACACGGGACCACCTTCAGATCTGTGGACACTGCTGTCTAATATTTTGTACTGGAGGAAAATACTTTTTGCCATTGGCCTTGGATTATTCTGTGCTTTTCTTTTGTTGATGTCTCTCTGGCTGCAGCTTCGCTGCAAACTGGCTCACAAGCCTTTGCTGCTTGCGGTGCTGGCTTTGCTGTCATAACCAGGTGGATGGATTGATTCTGGCTTCTTCGTTTTGGTTTTATTGCAGTTCTCTTACGAGAGGTTCTCTCGTATTGCGTAAGCTAGCTTACGCTACGGGAAAGATTCATCTTTTCTCAGATATTGAAGCCAAAAAATTATCCTTAATTTTGTATCATTTGTCAACGCAGTGCAGCAACTGCAGACCTTGAGCGGGCTAGCTAGCGAGCTCATTGGTTGCTCTGCGGCAACTGCTGCAGCCTATAGACGAACTTGGGCGAACTCGCGTCCAATGAGAGGCGTCCGCGCGCTTACTGCATCAAAGCCCGCCAAAATGGGTGTGGCTAAAGTGCATATAAGCGTAGTTCGTAGGCTGGAACCCTGATTTTCATCAAGCTCTTCGCATCTCTGAACTGGAAGCCGCGTCGCCGTTCGAGGGGCATCTAGCAAGCTTGGACAGCGCTCGAAGAAGCCGGCCGTCTCCGCCACCTTCAGCCATCCTGCGAGCTACGCCATCCGGCGACGTATCCTTTTTTAGAGCAAGGTAGTTCTTAACGAACTTCACAAAAGAGTAACGAGCGTCTTTTTTAAGATGCCTCGCACCACTTGCGCTTCATGCCGCGCCCCTCTCAGCGCCGGAGACCGCCACATCATCTGCGCTCTCTGCCTGGGACTGGGGCATGCAGAGCTCGCCTTCGCTGAAGGCGGATGCGACCTCTGCGAGGAGCATCCGATGTCGACCCTGCGGGCTCGACTCGAAGCGCTCAGAACCGAAGCCGCCGTGCCGCCTTCCGTTCCGCCGCGCAGGAAAAAGCACCGCTCCCAAAGGCTGCCAGAACCGGTGATAGAAGCGACTGCCTCGCCGGAGCCTCTCCCTCGAGCATCGCTCTCACCCTCCCCGCCCCCCCGGGACATGCAGTTGCCGCCCAGCGGCCGCACTGCTGCCATCTCGGAGGACGAGGCAGAGGATAAGGGCTGTTCCATCATGGCTTCGGACAGCGAGGAGTGGTCAGGCTCCCACGCCTCCTCCTCGGCCCAGGAATCCAGCAGGACCCGCGCCGGAGTCGACCTGTATTTCAGCTCTGCAGCCCTGGACAGTGGCCGAATGGTATCAGCGGGGAGTGACGATGGGAGCTGTATCTCGCCGAAAAGTCATTTCAACAGACGCGTCCAACACGGGTTGGGGCGCGGTCTGCGAGGGCTCTGCGGTTTTTGGCCTATGGTCAGTTCAGGAAAAGCTGCTTCACATAAATTTTCTGGAAATGATAGCGGTCGTGTACGCGCTTGTGCGCTTTCTCCCGGTCATTCAGGGTCACCACGTCCTGGTCCATTCGGACAACAGATCTGTGGTATCCTACGTAAACCGTCAGGGCGGTGTCAGATCCAGGAACCTCTTCCATCTGACAAAACGCATACTGAGTTGGTCCCAGTGCCACCTGCGCTCGCTGAGGGCGACGCACGTGCCAGGCCACCTGAACGACAGCCCAGACAGACTGTCCAGAGACAATATTCCTCCAGGGGAATGGTCCCTGCACGCTCAAACAGTCCAGAAGTTATGGCGCATATTCGGCAGAGCAGAGATAGACCTCTTGCGTCAGAAGAGAACTCTCACTGCCCAATATTTTTCTCGAGCGAGGACGCGCTGGCCCAGGACTGGCCCAACCGCCCGCTTTACGCCTTCCCTCCCGTCTCGCTATTGCCACAGGTAATGCAGAGGATCAGGAAATGCGTCACTCGGTGCTCCTCATAGCCCCGCATTGGGAGAATCAGACATGGTTCCGGAGCTTACGCAGCTGTCACTAACAGCGCCGTGGCCCATCCCAGTGAGAGCAGATCTCCTCTCTCAAGCTCGCGGCACGATCTGGCATCCCCACCCAGAGCTGGCGCTGCAGCGTGGGTAACCAACGACTACCCGTCGCTCTGCCAGAAGGGGTAATAAACACCATCATACACGCTAGAGCCCCTTCCACGAGAAGACTCTATGCGTCAAAATGGTCTGTGTTTTCAAAATAGTGCACCGACAGAGACCTGGACCCATGGACATGTGGGGTGTCGTCGCTGCTCGTGTTTTTACAAGAGCTGCTGGATAAGGGTAGATCCCCATCCACGCTCAAAGTGTATGTGGCGGCCGTCGCAGCGTTCGCTGAACCCCTGCACGGCCAGTCACTGGGAAAAAACGAGCTGGTCATCCGGCTTCCTCAAGGGAGCTAGAAGGATGAACCCCGCGCCCCCATCGGTTCTTATCTGGGATCTTTCTATAGTTCTCGAAACTATGAAAGCCCCCTTTCGAACCGCTTCAATCCGTGGATTTGAAATACCTTTCACTCAAAACCGTTTTCTGACTGCCCTGTCATCAGTCAAACGTGTGGGAGACCTTCACGCGCTGTCTGTCAGCGCTGCGTGTCTTGAGTTTGGACCAAGTGACTCCAAGGTCATTTTAAAGCCTAGACACGGCTATGTTCCCAAGGTGATCGGTACTCCTTTCAGAGCACAGGTCATTTCCCTATCGGCGCTGCCAGCATCCGATAGTGAACGCGGCGCCAATCTCCTTTGCCCAGTCAGAGCACTGAGATTGTATACTGCGCGCTCCGCCTCTTTCAGGCGCTCTGAGCAGCTTTTCGTTTCGTTCGGAGGGCGCACCAAAGGTCTCGCCACCTCGAAACAGACACTGTCTAGATGGATAGTGGACGCTATTGCTGCCGCATACGCGTCAAAAGACCTGCCATGCCCTTTGGGCATTAGGGCTCACTCCACTAGAGGCATGGCCTCATCGTGGGCATGGTCCAGCGGGATTTCCATTCACGACATGTGTGGCAGCGGGCTGAGCTTCCCCCTCCACCTTTGTCAGATTTTACAATCTGGAAGTGCCCGCCCTGCAGGCAAAACTACTAGCGGTTTAATACGCTACAGCTCCCCTGGTGAGCTGCACTGATAGGACTCATTCCACACAGACCGGCACCGGTGCTCTGTCGTTCCCTTCCCACTATGTGCTCATGTATTACACACACACTGGCCCGCACTCTTGCCGGCCAAATATTATTTCCCCACTCACAAGGGCTCCCGGGTCCCCCACCCCGGGGCTCATGCAGTGGATGCTTGGCGCGCACGGCGTTGACAATGGGTTCCCGTAGCGTAAGCTAGCTTACGCATATCTGAGAGAACCTCTCATAAGAGAACGAATCGGTTACCTAACGTAACCTCGGTTCTCTCTAGATGAGGAACGAGTATTGCGTAGCCGGCCGTGCTTCAGCGCCACGGCGACTTTCAGCTTCATTCAATGAAAACCAGGGTTCCAGCCTCACGAACTACGCTTATATGCACTCTAGCCACGCCCATTTTGGCGGGCTTTGATGCAGTAAGCGCGCGGACGCCTCTCATTGGACGCGAGTTCGGCCAAGTTCGTCTATAGGCTGCAGCAGTTGCCGCAGAGCAACCAATGAGCTTGCTAGCTAGCCCGCTCAAGGTCTGCAGTTGCTGCACTGCGTTGACAAATGATACAAAATTAAGGATAATTTTTTGGCTTCAATATCTCAGAAAAGATGAATCTTTCCCATAGCGTAAGCTAGCTTACGCAATACTCGTTCCCTCATCTAGAGAGAACCGAGGTTACGTTAGGTAACCGATTCGTTTTAGTGGACTGGCATAGGGCAAAACTCACACTACTCGTCTGCTCTGCTGTGCATCGGCATTAAATAGAATGTATTTCTACACTACTTCGGATCTGCTGCATCTAAACTAATTTTCTCATCTGCCTGTCGAAACCTACTAATTCTGCGCTAATCTGGGGATTATACGCCGCCATCGTTATATTCATCGAGGGTCTCATTGCACTTATGTGAAGTCTTATACCTGCCTCGCCTCTAAAAGCTGTATTCCTTCATTATGGTCAACTACCCGTCATCTCGCCAATAGACCGATTGCGGTACCATTGAGTGATGGTATCAACTTTGATCATATTCATGTATTGGAATACTCTCCTGTGAAAACTGTGTCAACCACAGTGGAACCTTCAACAGCTTCCTCTCCTGTTAAAATGGCATTAATTAATGCCAAGTCTCTTTCTAACAAATCCTTTGTTTTGAATGACTTTTTTAGTTCTAAGAATTTTGACTTTTTATTCATGACAGAAACCTGGCTAGGCAATGGCATGTCATCCCTTTGGATAAACTGACTCCTGCTAACTGTACCTATTATAATTCTCCAAGGTGTGTTGGCAGTGGTGGTGGTCTAGCTACTGTGTTCAGGAATCATAATCACTGCAGACTTTTGCGAATTGCAGCTAATGAAAATTAATCTAGTAAGTCCTGTTCTCTGTGCTTTAGTGTATAGACCTCCTAATTTTATTTGTGAATTCTCAGAAGTCATATCATCTCTGGTACCTTGTTTTTACAAGAGATTTTAATATTCATGTGTGCTGCAAAACACAACCTCTAGTCAGGGATTTTTTTTATGTATGGTGAATTTGTTTTTAATCTCACTCAGTTAGTTTCAGGCCCCACTCATGTAAAGGGTCATACTCTTGATCTGGTATTACCATCTGGTCTTCATGTGACCAATCTTGAGGTAGTAGATTCTGGAATCTCTGACCATAGTTTTGTTTTATTTGAGTCTGTGCAGCCACATTCTGTATCTCTACCCCTATGCGCCGGCACCTCACTCGTACGATTCATTCTTCCACAGTTATGCAGTTTTCAGGGGTGTATGCTTCTGCTTATATCGCTGATGTCATTACTTGTACTTCAGACACCTCATAGTTGGTTGAAGTCTTTAACACAACTTGCACTGCCATTTTAGATCCGGTTGCTCCTTTAAAGTCACATAGATGTAAAAATAGGTCAGGCATCCATTCTTGGCTTAATGAGCATACTCGCTCTGTTAGGCAGGAATGTAGGAAGGCAGAGCATAAGTGGAAGAAGAATAAACTTAAGGTTTCATTTGAAATTTTTTGTGATTCCTTAAAGCAGTATCAAGTCTCTGTCAAGACTGCAAAATCGAATACTTCTCTGAAATAATTGCTAAAAATGCCCATAAGCTTAAAACAATTTTTAATACAATTGATTCCGTTTTGAACCTTTCACCTGTGGGCTATCCAGATGCAACCCCTGAGACATGTGAAAAGTTTCTTGAATTTTTTATTGGCCAAATTTAGGACATTAGAACACATGTCATGGTCCAGTTGTGATACACTCTGAACCCATGCTGCCTTCCAGTTCTTTCAGTCACTTTGACCCTGTCTCATTTGCCCAACTGTCAGATGTAATTTTGTTACTGAAACCTACTAATTCTCCCATTGATGTCATACCTTCACGGCTTCTCAAAGATGTTTTCATTTCTGTTGCCCCCATTATGCTGGCAATAATCAACAGTTCTTTGAGAAATGGAGTGGTCCCTGACAGCTTTAAGCAAGCTGTGGTTCAGCCTCTGCTGAAAAAACCTCATCTTGACCCTACAGTTTAAGAATTACAGGCCTATTTCAAAATTGCATTTACTATCCAAAATCTTGGAAAAGTTGGTTTATTCGCAGCTCTTCCTTCAACATATTTGACAAATTTCAATCAGGCTTTGTCTTTAACCATGCACAACAGAGTTAAGAACTTGGGAGTCATCTTTGATTCTGACTTATTTGAAAAGCAGATAAATGCCATTGTTAAAGGAAGCTTTTTTCATCTAAGGTTCATTGCTAAATTAAAACAGTTTCTCTCACAGAAGGACTTGGAAATTGATTCATACTCTCATTACATCCTGGCTGGATTACTGCAATGCCTTATATGTGGGTCTGTCTCAATCTTCTTTTTCACATCTGCAAGTAGTCCAAAATGCAGCAGCTAGACCTCTAACGGGTACCAAGAAAAGAGATCATATTACCCCTGTTCTCGCTTCCCTACATTGGCTTCCAGTTAGCTACAGAGTTAAATTCAAGGTTCCGCTGTATGATTATAAGGCCTTGCATGGTCTAGCCCCTCAGTACATTGCTGATTTACTTCAACTACATTCTGCACCTAGGTCTCTTATATCATCAAATCAGTTACTCCTGTTTGAAAACCAAAGGTGATCGGGCGTTTGTAGTTGCGGTCCCCAGGTTGTGGAATGTACTCCCATTTATTGTTAGGTCTTCTTCCTCATTGCCCATATTTAAATCTAGATTGAAGAAACATTTTTACTCTTTAGCCTAGAATTTCTTTTGAGAATTATAGTAGTTTTATGTGTAGGTTTTATAATGTTTTATTAGTTTGTTCTTTTTAACATTTTGGAAGTTCTATTTAATTCTGGTATTAATGTTTGTAAAATATTGTACAGCACTTTGGTTACAACATTTGTTGTTTTTAAGTGTGCTTTTTAAATAAACCTGAACTTGTTTCCCTTAATGTCTACTTTAGCAGGTCTTATTATGCCATCGTCACTTGGCAGAACTTTAGTGACACTACCGACTGGCCACTGAGCTCTGGGAAGTTGAGGGTCCACAATCAATACAACCTGTCCAACTGCTAGATCTTACATGCTGTGACCAGTTTCTTATATTCATTCTTTTTTCTATTCTTCAACAGACAGAGATGCCAACCAGTCCCGAACAATGCCAAAGATGACGAGGATCAAAACGTTGGCAATCATAGTGCACTGGTCACCAGGGGAATAGACTGCTTACTTAATATTCACTTAAAATGTGTTTGCATACGCATGTGTGTGTGCTCATTTTCTTTTTATTTGATACCATGAACCAGTAAACACTCTTTCCTAGATATGTTCATTCAGATCAAATGAGCATTACCCAAAGAAACCATCTGTTACAAAATACCAAAATAATTTATCTTTCCCTCCTCTCAAGCTGGACATCCTCACTGATCCACCCACCCTGCACCCCTCGACACCCACACCTTTTATCTAAAAGGTAAGTGAGGCAGCATTCAAAGTAGGGTTGCCACTCGTCCCGTAAAATAAGTGATCATCCCATTTTATAATGGGTGAGTGATTTCCTCTTCCAAAATGTTGCACCGAGGCAGCAGTAATCCACGCGCACAGACAAGTGAACGGAGTGTAACCAGTCCTGCTTGACCCGCTCCGAACCGGCATCTCTGCCGTAGGAGGTGGGACGCTAACAAGGAGGCTAAAAGCTACAGCCCCTAATGGCAGTCACTAGTGCGCTTCTTGAGGCCTGGGCAGTGAGGTTTCCACACACTGCACAGCACATACCAGCTGGCTACTGTTACACTTACCCCCCTAAACCTCACTCTCAACCAGGTCATGGCACCACAGTAACTGGTCCGGTTCGACCCACTCTGAAGGGGATTAAAACCGGCATCTCTGGCATGGGAGGAAGACGTGCTAATGAGTAGGCTAAAGCCTATAGCCACTAGAGTCAGTCACTAATGTGCCTATTGAGTCCAGGGGAGTGAGGTTTACACACACTGCAAAGCACGTCCCAGCTGGCTACCATTACATTAGCAGGGTTATAAAAAAAAAGTATTTAAGACTTAAAACTATTTTGAAGCCCATCTTCTGTTTCTTCAAAAATACAGCATTAAACTTGTCAAAAACTCACTAGTGAGTACACTTAATTGACTCTCTTGCCTCTCTGCAAATAACTATGTGATTTTTTTGTAATACAGCTCGTTTGCAACGTAGATGGTAAATACACTGCAAATCAGCAGCGTGATAAAACTTAAACTCTCCTGTTCTAGTCAAGGCATAGACTCTGTGCAAATAATAGATGTATGCACAATGGGTGATCAAACATTTTTTACTTAACACACATGCGTGGCAATGCCATATAATCACTCTTATTTCAAATGATAACATGTTTTTACCATTAATATAATTTGTTACACTATTTTTTTGTAATTACCTGACTGTATGCACATGGTAATAATGCAAGTCAGCTTCCAGCAGGTGAAGTGAAATAGTTTGTGAAGTGTCTCAAATGCCTTTCTCGTTGAGCAAATCAACAACAAACACTTCATCACTGCTGCAGCTTGTAGAGAAATCAGTTTTCTTTTATCGATCTGCTTGAAAGTAATCCAACTTCTTCTCATATTTCATAGGCAGAGGGTAGACCAGCTGAATATATATATATATATATATATATATATATATATATATATATATATATATATATATATATATCATGTAGATATCTAAAAGTAGATACCTTATTAGTAGCTGTTCCTATGGACCGTGATATGTCGGCATGTCCGTCATATTGGAAAGGTCAAGAGCCATCTGTCAGTAAATTGACAGATACGTCTGCAAGTTTCGAGTCTTTTCCAGCCATCTTTCAGATTATCTGATTTTCAATAAACATTGGGTCCGTGTATCATCCGATCATTCGATTATTCCATTTAATCTGGCAAACGGACAATATTTTAGATGATATCAAAATTACTGACTTGTAAAACATTTTTTTTTTTTGTAGCAAACTGCAAATAAAGTCCTCTAAAAAATTAACATAAGGCAAACATACTGAAAATTAGCGCCCAGTCAGTCAATTCATTACATAATGAACCGTTTCCACACTAAAGCAGTTTATGCAGCGATCTGAGGCTTCTTCTCCATTTGCTTACATTCAAACAGCTCTCCTTATTGATCGTTCCAAGATGGCGACGCGGTTGATGTATCCGAACTAGTCGAATGAGGCATCAACATATGTTAATCTATGCTTTTCTCCACCTAACTTACTGGGGTACAATTGTTTGTCAATTAGCATCACCTATTGCAAAGGCGTGAATGTGATAACGGCGGTCATTCACGTTGCTTTCTATATGCAAGGACCATTCGTTGGTGATTCACCTCTCATAATTGTACTGCCTGTGGTGTGAAAAGGTCTTAACCGTCTTGTGTATTCTGTTGGTTTTTGAAATGAAAAATCTAAACTCTAAAGCACTACAATCATGACACTGCACTCTCGCACATTCGTTCTCTTCTCGTTTCTTACTTGAGATGCAACTGAGCACTTTCTCACCACAGTGGGAGAAAGATGCCATCTATTGTTGCTGGCAGGCTACTCTGCTTTATAGGCTCCATTTGGTTAGCAACTTCTGCCTACCAGGAACAAACTGTGGCACCTTTGAACAATGGGCCTTTTTAACTCAGTGTGCCTGGCATGTGAAAACTAGATTGCCCATCAAAATAAAAGTCTCTAATATAAAATATATATACATTTCAAAATATACCCTACATAAGCACAACTGGGCTCTTTGACTGCCAAATCCAAATTGCATACTACCATACAACGCATACAGTTTCTGCAGTAAATAGTATCTGTAGTATTTTCTGTTTTCATGAAATTACATCCAGTAAAAATTTACCTTGGTAATAATAGCACCATGTTCTTCTATTTGAGCTACAGGAATGCACTCATAAAATATATTATTATTGAACCATTTACACACTTTAGATCTATAAGACAGCTGAGTTGCATGTTGTGCATATGTGGCAGGTGGAATACGAATAACAGGGGTTTAGCAGACTACGCCACGATGGGATTTACACCCAAAGAATTAGTTAATTTATTCTAACAAGGCACTCAAGTTCGTTGATTGATTAGCCAGAGACAGTGGTCCAGTACAAAAATAGAATTTTATTTCTTTTCTTTTTAAAATCAAAAGCACACACACACTACTTTGCTCCAACAAGTGTTTGGTCTTCACTGCAAACCTATAAGCTAATTTAATCACAGTAAACAAAATACACTATACACAAAATCAACAACAAAACACACACAATCATCAAAAGGGAAAGGGATAGTGCGGAATCTTACCAGTGGGAGGCTAGTGGCTCCAGCAATGAGCATCCGAGGAAAACACCCCAATCACACGTGCTAAGTTCACACACACACATAAAGGAAATGACCACACTCGGTGAACACACGGCCACTGCACACACCAAGGGACCCACCACCGCCAGAGGCACTGCTCCCACTGACCGTTCTTCGCACCTGGACAGAGGAAAGACAGATAAAAAGTTACTGCACCTTTTCATGCGCACAAATTACAATAGCCCGGTGGCTGATAAACCAAGATTGAACTAGGGCTAACAATATGAATGAGACAAGCAAAACACCATAACTCAAAATGAACAATCAAACATAAACAGAACAAAATAAACCATACACAATAATAAACAAAATGACAAAAATGCCACACTGAGGATCAGCAACTTCCAAGGTCTCCCCTTAATGTGAACAAATCAACAAACAAAAAGAATCAAAACAGTGAAATCACAACAAATAGGTCCATCACTTTGGATATCAACAGCAGAAGAAATACAAGGGTTCAAGAAATAAACACCGCAAAACAACTTAACCAATGCAAGTTGCCCGTTTAACTTGAACTAACCGCGGGACCGGTGATATTGGTCCCGTGGAAAAGAGCAGCCGAATACTGACGCTAGAAACCGTGGGCTGGCGTAACAACAAAAACATACGGCAAAGCAAAGCAGCAGATGTTCGAGTAGAGGCAGCCAACCAGCGGCCGCCGACTAAATAGCACTCCCTGAAATACACAGAATGTCTACTTACAAACATATCCCACCGTAATCATTCACTTATCACTCAGTGTAGCCACATACATTACCTATGATTAACAGCGTTGAGTCACGAGCCCCAAGCTCTGATTACCAATAGCAGGGTGCACACTCAGCTGATGAAAGGGCTGCTACAGCACCGGAGATTCTAAAACAAAACATTCCCTATAAGCTTAACTTATAAAGTCAAACAAGTGGAAGGAGGAACGGAGCTAGTCATACCTGCGGCGCTACGATGAAACCGATAACAAAGGCAGGCGTCAGATCACTAGGCAGGTAAACAAGGCAACAGTCAGCTGCGGTGACGTCACTTGTCAAACGAAAAGTCCCGATTTATAAAGGGGCTTGGCTATCGCGATTGGCTCGCAGTTGACTGCCCAGAGCCACTCACAGCACAGCAAATTAAGTAACACTTGGGGAAGCATGAGCCAGAAAGCTGCATTCTGCTACAATCTGCCCCCCCTTTCTAAATCGTCGCCCCGACGAAAAATAATAAAACCCTTCCCAAACGGGGCTAGGTGATTGATTCAGCGTGTAGAGACGGAACTACGCACCGGGTCAGGGATCTAGAGGGCCTCTGTAGTCAGAACCGGCATAGACCGTGGCATATGATGGATATTAGAGTGCTTTCCCGCCGTAGACCGAGATGTTTTCCGTCTGGTCACGTCACCAGCATCCGGGTACGACAAAGATGACGCTGTCAAAGAGGTGGATAAATCATCCGTCATATCATGATGGAATGACTGTGCCGAAGAGCTAGACTCTGGCAGGGATGTACCTGGAAGTGTATGCTGGAACTGCGACTCTGGATTAGCCATGACAACTGGTCTACTAAACTCTGGCACACCCATAGTAGCAGGCCCTTCACGTCTCAAAGCCATCAGGTCAGAGTCAGAATAGAAGTCATCCTCGGTAGGCCGAGGCTCACGGGAAGGATTAGTGGACAAAGGTTCACCTGAGCCGACCAAAGCAGACAAGGGGTTCTGTGCCACACCCTTCAAAAGAGAGCGGTGCACTTGACGAGCCCTGGTAAGGTCAGCTACGGGTGCCACCGTATAAACTGACCCCCATCCTTAGATGCCCTCAGGACTTGATGCACCACTGGGCTCCACAGGTCGCAAATCTTATGGCGTCCACGGGTGCTAAAATCACGCAAGAGCACCTGCTGACCCTCCACCAGTGGAGCATCTCGAACGTGTTGGTCATAGTTCTTTTCCGGCGTACAGCCGCTATGTCCAACCGCTCCCTAGCCCCTTGGAATGCTACCTGTAGTCGGGCTTGGTGCTCCTGCACCCACTCATGAACCGTACCACCGACCGGATCCCGAACCCTGCCCAGAAGGAAATCCACTGGCAATCTAGGCTCCTGCCCGAACATGAGAAAAAATGGAGACTCTCCAGTGGACTGGTGGGGAGTGGTATTGTAACAATAAAGCACCTGCGGCAAACAGGACGGCCAGTCCCGCTTTCTAGAAACAGGCAAGGTCCGCAACAAATTATGGAGGGTCCTGTTAAATCTTTCACATTGACCATTGCCAGACGGAGGATATGGGGTTGTTCGAGTCTTTTGGATGCCATAAAAGCCGCATAGCTGCTGGATCAGGGAACTTTCAAAGCTGCGGCCCTGATCGGAGTGAATCCGAGCAGGAACTCCAAACTTGGAAAACCATTCTACCACCAGCACTCGTGCTACAGTGGGAGCACGCTGATCATGGGTGGGCACTGCCAGAGTGTACTTACTAAAGACATCAGTCATCACTAGGACATTCTCCACACCAGACCTACCAGGCTCCAGGGTGGTATAATCGATAGCCAGGATCTCGTTAGGCTGTGAAGCCAACAAATGTCCCATAAAACTTTGGGCCGTGGGTTGAGAATTCTTGGCAACCTGGCATCGCTCACATGCCTGACACCACTGTGCTACTTCCGCGGACATACCCGGCCAGAAACATCGTTGGCGCAACTCTAATGTTCTTTCCACCCCTTGATGGCCATGCTCCTGGTGAACCTGAGTCAGCACATCCTGTTTTAATGATACGGGCAGCAGTACTTGAAGCACTGCCTCTTTTCCGTCAGGGCACAATACTTGACGATATAGAACTTCACCAGCTTCCAGTAGGCGATCCCACTGGCGAAGCAGTGCCAACACCGTTGGAGACACCTGCTTCCGTTCCTCGGGGTTAGGCCGCTGCTTACGTCGCCAAAACCGCAGGAGTTCCCGAATGGCAGGGTCGGCCTGTTGGAGTGAGGAAACATCAGCGGGCCAACGACCTGGCAAAGCGGCGATGGTCGCCTGCGCAGCCTCCACATTTCCCAGCAGCAATACCTGCTGGAGTGGTTCAGGCAAGAAGGTACCAGAAAGCATAGCTTGCATTTCCGAGGGGCCTGGGGGATGTTGGCGAGACAAAGCGTCTGCATTCCGATTACTTCTACCGGAACGATATTTTAATTCAAAGTCAAAGGCAGCAAGCTGGGCTGCCCAACGCTGTTCAGTGGCGCCCAGCCTTGCTGATGCTAGATGACTAAGTGGGTTGTTGTCGGTGAAGACAATGCATTTGTGACCCAACAAATATTCACAGAATTTTTCTGTCATGGCCCACTTAAGGGCCAAAAATTCCAATTTCATGGAGCTATAATTTTTCATATTACGCTCTGTGGGCTTCAATCCCGACTGGCGTATGCTATCGGCCGTACCTTGCCCTGTTGCTCTTGGGAGAGTACCGCTCCCAGGCCACCATAACTTGCGTCAACCTCCAAAATAAAAGGAAGGGAAAAGTCTGCATACGCAAGCACGGGCGCAGTGGTCAATTTACGTTTCAGGGCTTCAAAACTACCCCTACACTCCTCGCTCCATATGCTAATATCTCCCTGCTCAGACCTCCGTTTTGACTTGGTGTTCCCTTGGGCAGCCACCAAGCGATGTAAAGGGCAGCCAACTTGGCGAACCCTTGCACAAAACGGCGGTAGTAGCTTGCGAACCCCAGAAAAGATCGAAGCTCTGAAGTGGTGGTGGGGGTCGGCCAGCCAGCGACCACCTCAATTTTACCTGGGTCAGTGGCCACACCCTGGTCAGAGATCACATGACCCAAATACTGAACCTGTCGCTGAAAAAAACACATTTGGAGAGCTTTGCCTTCAGCCCCTCTCGCTGCAGCCGTCCCAGCACCACCTGCAGTCTCTCCAGGTGTTGTTTTACTGTGGAGGAGAAGATCACAATATCGTCGAGATATAAGAGCAACGACTGACATTGTTGATCTCCAAATAAACGTTGCATCAACCTTTGGAAGGTGCTGGGGGCATTGCAGAGCCCGAAGGGCATCCGGTTCCACTCGAATAACCCAAAGGGTGTACAAAATGCCGTCTTGGGCCTATCTACTTCTGCCACCGGAACCTGGTTATACCCACTTGCCAGGTCCAGCGTGGAGAACCAACGAGCACCGGTCAGTGCATCAAGTGATTCCTCAATTCGGGGAAGAGGGAATGCGTCCTTCCTAGTATTGTTATTTAGCTGGCGGTAGTCTACGCACATGCGCAGGCTACCATCCTTCTTTTTAACTAGGATGATTGGAGACGCATACGGACTACAGCTTTCCCGTATGATGTTTACCTCGAGCAATTGGTTAATATGCTCTTTTACTACCTCGTACTCTGAAGGGGGTATCCGGCGATAGCGCTGACGGATCGGGGTATCATCCACAAGAGGAATATCATGGACAATCAGGTTAGTACAGCCGAGATCCATGTCATAGGCCGAAAACACGTCCGTATATCTGTCCAACAACTCCCTCACTGGACCTTGGTCATCAGGAGGCAGCGAGGACAAATCTAGGGCCTCTATCTGGTCCGGCACAGAGGGGCGGACCAGCTGGGATGATACAGTAGCGATAACGGAAGGCATCTCAGTGACCCCTGCCGGCAGACTAACAATGTGAGCATGATCAATCATGCCTACAATAGTACGTGGGAAAAGCAAAACATCAGTAGAATTTACATTAACTATGGGTATGTAGGCTGTACCCCGATTGACCTGAACTAACGCCGGAGAGGCCAGCAGGCCAACCGGTAGACCGGGAGTCCAAAGGCTCAAAGAGCACAGTGGCTCCGGGAGTACTGTTCGGAACAGGTGGCTGCCACCAGCTTTATCACTCCACCTGGAATACGACAAGCCTTCCTACCTCTGACCCTGACCGTACCTGGAGCAGAACTGGGTCCCTGTATGCTGCAACTATAGCACTGTTGCAGCGCCTGCAGAATAGAGGCCGGAGCCTCTGAAACTGAGGGCAAATCAAAGAAAGCCGCGCCATGCGCCCCAAACAGCTCTTGACAACATTTACGGATCACATTCATCCCTAGAACACCGGGAACCGGATGGAACTGGCTGTTTGGAGGATCACGAACCACCAATACTCCACAGCTGGGCATTGATTTCCCACAGAGCTCGACATCCAACTCCAAATAGCCAAGGTAGGGGATAGCCAATCCGTTGGCGGCCCTAAGCTGCAACCAGTGACAAGATTGGAGCCGCTCTTGACCCCATGGTTCATAATGCTGGCGAAAGAAACTTTCAGTGACTGTTGACACCATAGACCCGGTGTCAAGCAAACAAGGTACCTTAACTCCCCAAATAACACTTCAAGATGAGGGCAAGACGACATCAATTCTAATGCACCCCCCAACCCTTGGGACCCAAACCCTGAGCCAATAGTGGCCCCACCCAAACTGTGGCTCTGCAGTTTGGTGGGCACTAGTTTTCCGACATCGGAGTTGCACGAGGTTGACTACCAAAGTCTCGCGGAGCCTGGGAAGGAGGTGGAAAGCGAGGGGGAACACGAACCCCATCACATTCCCAGGCAAAGTGGCCAGGCTGTTGGCAACGCCTGCATGTCTTAACAGGATCACGGGGAAAGCGACTACGTTGAGGGGAACTTTGCAAAAGGGACAGACTCTGGGTGAGCTTCTGCAATTGATCTTGTTGGCATTTCAGCTGCTCTTGTTGACACTTCAACAAATCCCTAATCTCACTCAGTTCCGAAGCAGGCGGGACAAAAGCCCCCATCTGAGAACTACCTTGAACCCGGTACTGAATCCCTAGTGCTGAAGGGACAGAGTAGCTACGACCTCTCGTACCACCAGGTAAGCCCTCCCGCTCCCACCTAATTGCCTCACCCCGCACCTCCAATAAAGTAGCGATCGGCTGCCGGCGTACCATCTGCTTAAGTTCACGACGCAGGGCCCCATCGAGGACATGCTCCACGAACTGATCTCTTAGCAGGGCCTCGGCGTTGGGCATATCCCCAGGTGCACTCTCCTTCACTTTCGCCATAAGGCTCATCAAGGCAAGGGAGAACTCCTGCAAGGACTCCCCTTCCTGTTGCCTCCTAGAGAAAAAGGATTCTTGTAGAGCTACATAGGAATCAGTGCAGCCATACACATCCCGCAACACAGCAAATATCCTATCTGGGTCTGCCCGATCTGTACTCGGACGGTATTTTAGCTCATCCCGAGCCTCTCCATCTAAATGATCGTAAAGAAAAAATGCCTGATCCGCAGGGGTCAAATGTCGTGCCCTCATACAAGCTTCCGCTTCCTCAATCCACTCCCTCAACTTCGGACTTGCCCTCCCACTAAACAGAGGGCATTTCTTATCACGTGGGACAAAAACTAACCTTTCAGGAGCAGAGGTAGGACCAGGAACAGGGGCAGAGCCTGGGGCCTGACGCAAGCGCTCATTATCGGCTTTCAGCTGAGCTATTAAGTCCCTCAACTCCTGCAACTCATTCCCCTCAGCCACACCTTGTTCCATATTCTGGCAGTGCACAATCCAATTGGCACAAAAAAACGAATCCCCACCTTACCTGCCTCGTTACCAGTCCACCAAAGAACAGCTGCTGCTTTGCTTATATAAAAAAAGAAAGAGAAAAACAAAACAAAAACACAGAACTGGAACACGTCTCTGGCTTTACAAAGCGTTCCTGCCGACTATACGCCAAATGTGGCAGGTGGAATACGAATAACAGGGGTTTAGCAGACTACGCCACGATGGGATTTACACCCAAAGAATTAGTTAATTTATTCTAACAAGGCACTCAAGTTCGTTGATTGATTAGCCAGAGACAGTGGTCCAGTACAAAAATAGAATTTTATTTCTTTTCTTTTTAAAATCAAAAGCACACACACACTACTTTGCTCCAACAAGTGTTTGGTCTTCACTGCAAACCTATAAGCTAATTTAATCACAGTAAACAAAATACACTATACACAAAATCAACAACAAAACACACACAATCATCAAAAAGGGAAAGGGATAGTGCGGAATCTTACCAGTGGGAGGCTAGTGGCTCCAGCAATGAGCATCCGAGGAAAACACCCCAATCACACGTGCTAAGTTCACACACACACATAAAGGAAATGACCACACTCGGTGAACACACGGCCACTGCACACACCAAGGGACCCACCACCGCCAGAGGCACTGCTCCCACTGACCGTTCTTCGCACCTGGACAGAGGAAAGACAGATAAAAAGTTACTGCACCTTTTCATGCGCACAAATTACAATAGCCCGGTGGCTGATAAACCAAGATTGAACTAGGGCTAACAATATGAATGAGACAAGCAAAACACCATAACTCAAAATGAACAATCAAACATAAACAGAACAAAATAAACCATACACAATAATAAACAAAATGACAAAAATGCCACACTGAGGATCAGCAACTTCCAAGGTCTCCCCTTAATGTGAACAAATCAACAAACAAAAAGAATCAAAACAGTGAAATCACAACAAATAGGTCCATCACTTTGGATATCAACAGCAGAAGAAATACAAGGGTTCAAGAAATAAACACCGCAAAACAACTTAACCAATGCAAGTTGCCCGTTTAACTTGAACTAACCGCGGGACCGGTGATATTGGTCCCGTGGAAAAGAGCAGCCGAATACGACGCAGAAACCGTGGGCTGGCGTAACAACAAAAACATACGGCAAAGCAAAGCAGCAGATGTTCGGCGTAGAGGCAGCCAACCAGCGGCCGCCGACTAAATAGCACTCCCTGAAATACACAGAATGTCTACTTACAAACATATCCCACCGTAATCATTCACTTATCACTCAGTGTAGCCACATACATTACCTATGATTAACAGCGTTGAGTCACGAGCCCCAAGCTCTGATTACCAATAGCAGGGTGCACACTCAGCTGATGAAAGGGCTGCTACAGCACCGGAGATTCTAAAACAAAACATTCCCTATAAGCTTAACTTATAAAGTCAAACAAGTGGAAGGAGGAACGGAGCTAGTCATACCTGCGGCGCTACGATGAAACCGATAACAAAGGCAGGCGTCAGATCACTAGGCAGGTAAACAAGGCAACAGTCGCTTGCCGGTGACGTCACTTGTCAAACGAAAAGTCCCGATTTATAAAGGGGCTTGGCTATCGCGATTGGCTCGCAGTTGACTGCCCAGAGCCACTCACAGCACAGCAAATTAAGTAACACTTGGGGAAGCATGAGCCAGAAAGCTGCATTCTGCTACACATAGCAGCCAAAAAAAAAGATCTGACTACCCACTCATCACCTTGTCTAGACAGAAGATTTGATCAAATCTGTCATAACATTTGAGCTATGCTGGTGTGACTGCCAAACATAGAGCAAAGTAATAAGGCAGAAATTAAACAATTTTTGGATGAAAATAGAAAGACACAAAAGGAGGGGAGTAGAAAGAACAGGCAACCAAGCATGAAAGAATCACTACTGAGATCAGACAAAATTACAAAATTGTTACCATACCATTTTTAGGCATTCAATACTATGTATTGTGGTTACAGATATTTATGTTGCGTGTCAAGTTCTATTTGAATGCTCAAAACCTTTAATAATAATAATAATAATAATAAAACATTATGCTATATTAAACTTCTGTCTGTTGATCGAACAATCCTTTTGTCTAAGAGTTGTCTAGAAAGGCACACCCACCCTCATTTCTTGCATGCCATCTTTCCACATACTGTATGTCTGATCCAAGATAGTGTTGCTATGGAAATAAGGCATCCCTTGTAACATAGAGCCAAGGGCTTGCCATGAAAAGAGGAAGTTATGCAAAACTAACCCTTCTAATCATGCAACATGAGGCATTCTTTGCCAGGCTGTAGTTGTCTGGCACAAACAGGAATATTGTAAGATATTACTATGTTTGATGATGGTGTGATCTCTCTAAATCATTCATAGCAGCAGAGCAATTACATTATGCACAATGTTTTTGATCATGTTTCTAGTCAATAACAAGCCGACTGCTTGATTTAGTTTGGGGTGAAAAGTTGTCAATCGTAACATCTGATTCTATATCACATAATGTGCCATCACATAAACAGCATATCAATATGAACATATTGTATGTGTAAGCATACTTGGCAATAAAGCTGATTCTGATTCTGATACTATGCAATTTACACTTTAAATAATTTCTAAGAAGTTTATTTGAATTACACAAGGATTGTTTTGCTTTTCAGTTTATGCAGTCACTGAGAAAAAAAAGAATGTGGCTGTTAAATCTTGATTACCTATAATTACCAACCCTGTGTCATTAAACTCCTCCTAATTATTTATTTGCCTCAAAATGCTGCAAAGAGAACATCCAAGGTATGATTAGAGCTTTGAGAGGCAAGTTAGCCACATGCAGCTCTTGGCTCTTTTCTCTATCTTCAGCCTGAGATGAATGATTCTGCTTCAAAGGCAGCAGTGAACCAGTTTAAGCAAGGAGATGAGCTCTTTTCAGCACAAGCCTCATAACACCAAATCTGCAGAATGATCTTCCTTGGCCAACTCATTTTTATTGGTATTCCTGTCTTTTATGTGATAGTTTTCACAACTTTACAGTTCCAGGAAAAAGTTTGTGAAACCTTTAGCTGGATTTTTGCACAATTTGGTTATGGAACTTGATCAGATCTTTAGCTATAGACAGTCACTACATATAACACATAAACAATGATACAGTTACATGTCTTTATTAAAGACACCATGTAAACTTTCACAGTGCAGGGTGACAAAAGTATGGATGAGTTCGGAATGGCGTACTACCAAGGTACACTTACTATTCTGTTGTATAACTATGGTATAACAATAGTATAGTATGCCAATACAAACTCAACTTATATGAATCCCTTTAGGCTAATGGTTTCTTGGGAGTCCTCTAACCTGGAGTCATTTAGTAGGGATTGAAGCCACAAGTCAGAGCTGACCTACCCTATAAAATAACACAACTGCATTTTAGTACAGTGTTTTAGTAACACTTTACAATAAGTTTCCATTTGTTAACAATAGTTAACTACATTAGTTAACATGAACTAACAATGAACAATATTTTTGTTGTGTTGTGCTTCATGTTCTCCACGTGTTTCTCTGTGTTCATTTTGTCATGTGTCCATGTGGTCGCTGATTTTGCAGGGTTTTCTTGCGGGTTGGCGGGCTCGTTAGCCCGATCAGCGGCACCAGTCTCTCATTTCCCTTCCTATATTTAACGTCCTCTGTTTTCTCTCTTGTGCCAAATTGTCTTGTGTGTTCAGCGAAGCAATCAGCCATACTGAGCTCTCTATCCTGTCGATTTGTTTATTGTTTTCTCTCTGTCGGTCTGTCTGTCACTGTGTCTGTTCCCAGACATATCCTCCTCATCATTCCAGTGACTCATCTCCAGTTTCAGTTGTTATTCTCTGCTCTTAGTGGATTACTCTCTCCAGCCAAACACCGTTCCTCTGCCAGTTCTCTCCCAGGGATCTCCCCCTCAGCCCCACTTTAGCTGCCACTCTCGCCATAATTCTGAGCTCCTGTTGTTTCGCCATTGCCCTGCTACCTGCCTGTGCTTCTGATTATCATTAAAACTTGTGAATATTACTTATATACTTGTAACATACTCGTTTGGGTCCTCCTTGACTGGTTTACAGCATGTATTAGTCTTGGTTAGTGTTATTTTCAACATATACAAATATATTGTTAAAATATTTTTTTAAATGTTAACATTAGTTAAGGTACCAATGAATTTACAATGAACAGTTGTATATTATTAAGATTTTATAAATTAAAAAATGTATGGTTCATTGTTTGTTCATGAAACCTAATAGATTAACTAATGTTAACAAATTGAAGCTTATTTTAAAGTTTTGCCAGTATTTTTAATACTAACTGCTCACAGCTGATGAATTGTATGAATTTAATTGAATATCGGTGTAATAGATGTTCATATTTGAATAAAAATGAGGAAGTGGAAGATGGCGATTCCCACACTGGAATGTCTTTTAATAAACTAAAAAACTCACAGCTCAACGGTATAGCTTCACATGCACACATCCTCAATATAATGGAACATATATAGTGCTTCAATATAAAAGAACAATGACAGTGGCCAACACACATTCAGCTTCTCAGGTAGGCTCTCCCTTTCAGGGGACTGGCCGTCTTTTATCTCCCCCCGACTCTCACTATGAACATGGAAATGGTAATTCGTCTCAATTAATCTCAGGTGGTTGTCCTTACCACTTTCTCTCACCCCAGACGGGCGCTGAACCACATCCTCAACTCCACATACCCCCACCGCCCAACTCAGGCAGGGGGATCTGACCACACTGCCCTCTCCCCCATTTTTCTGGAGAGGAAGTCCACGACAGCCATCTGTGCCCCTGCAGTCTATTACCTGCGTGAAAACTTGTTGGCAGGAGTCCATCCACTGGACAGAGTCCGGGGTACCTTTTTTAGTGAGATCAGTCAGCGGGTGACGTTGGAAAAGTTAGGCACAAACCTTTGATAGTAGCTGGCCAACCCCAGAAACTGTCTCATCTCCTTTTTGGTCTTGGGTCTCGAGCAGGTCTGTAGCCGAGCTCCCCTATTTTTCTGCCGTGACTGATGTTCTTGTGCCTGTAGCAAATTCTCCTGTGAAAGTCACCCCAGTGTGTGGAGTTTTTCTCTCAGTTCAAGAACATATTGAATTTCATTTTTGCCATGTGAAGGTCCCTCCTCCCAATTTTCCTTCATTACATCTAAGACGCCACGGGGCTTACACCCATATAACAATTCAAATGGGGATAGCACCATGGAGGCTTGCGGGACCTCTCGCACTGCAAATAACAGAGGTTCAAGCCACTTATCCCAATTCCGAGCATCTTCATGCACAAATTTACGAATCATATATTTTAAGGTCTTATTAAATCATTCGACCACGCTGTCCATTTGTGGGTGGTACTCGCTTGTCCGAATACATTTAATGCCCAATAATTCGTACAGCTTGCATAGTGTACTTGACATGAAAGTAGTGCCCTGATCAGTGAGGATTTCTTTCGGAGTCCCCACTCGGAAGATTATTCTGAAGAATGCCTCCGCAACACTACGTGCTGAGATGTTGCGAATAAGCACTGTCTCCGGGTGTCACATTGCGAAGTCCACCAGAACCAACACAAAACGATGGCCGAGTGATGACCATCCTAATGGTCCGACGAGGTCCATCCCAACTCTGTCAAAGGGAACATCGATCAACAGGAGAGGGCGCAATGGCGCTTTTGGAGTGGCCAACAGATTCACCAGCTGACATTGGCGGCATCTCGCACACCACCTGCTAACATCCTCGCGAATGTCCGGCCAATAGAAATGGGCCATGAGGTGGCTTAGTGTTTTACTCTGTCCCAAGTGACCTGCCATCAGAGTCACCTGGAACAACATTTCCCTGCTCCTTGGTACTAACAATTCTGCTGTATTTTCTTTTGTTTGAGCATCCTCAGTCACTCAATACAACCGATCATTTATAAAAAATAAAAAAAATGGAAAAATATAGATATGTGAGTGCAATGTGCTGCTGAAGGCGTTAACCATCACTGACATTCATTTGGTCAAATGCATGCTTAAGAGACTTGTCTCACATCTGCTCCAGAGGGAAATCCCCAGCGGGAATTTCCCTAAGGGTTGTGGAAGCTGAGGCTTCCTCCACATCATGCTGACACAGAGCTTACGTACACATCCCAGGCTCCGCCTCCCCCATCAGCTTATTGCACACCCAACACCGTCTCAATGTATTACAGGACCAATCAACACACAACTCCTTTAACAATTTGGGAAACCACAAATTAGTGGATGGGTGAGGCAGAACTAACCACAGCCTCAATGTTATGCTTTTGACCTCGAAATAGAATAGTGATGATCACTGCATTATAATCGTAAATATCCCTGTGCACACACCTCACCTTCATCTGATTATTTGTATCTAATGCCTCATTTTGAACCAAGCATTGATGAATGGAGGTTTGCTTACAACCTGAATATACTAAGGCTTGGAAGCTTCCCCCACATAGAGGAAGAATGGGTAGAGCCGGAGGAGTTAGAGACCAGAGCACCGGTCTTGGGGGTTTGTTCCACAATTTCCAGGGAAAGGGGATAGGTCGTAAAGGAGGAGGGAAGGGGGCAGGGGAGGGACCACACAGAGAGAGAGTGCGGGACGGGGACTTTTGGTGGACTGGGCCGTCTTTTATATCACCCAACTCTCACTGTTAATATGGAAATGGTAATTAGTCACAATTAATCTCAGGAGGATGTACTTACCGCTTTCTCTCTCCCCAGATGGGCGATCGACCACGCCCTCACCTCCACAATCAGTCATCAAGGGAATATGCTTTATGGATTTAATGCAATCTGCAATCATATTAGTGGGTATATGCCTAAAAATTCTGGTAAATTTTGGGTGTGGTACCAACAGAAAAATAAATAGCTTTCACTAACTAACACTATGAGGATATTAACTTCTCAAATACAATTAGATTGCAATTAGCAATTAATGAGACTTGATGATGGAAGATTTATTCTTAATTTGTTAGCTTTATAATTCTCTTTAGTCTTTATGACCTCTCACTGGATCATCATTAGTAAACTCATCATCGCAACTTAATCTAGTCTGGGCAGTTTGTCAAGTATGCACAGCCAAATTAGTCTCTGTGAGAGAATAATCTGTCATCTTTTATATAGTGCAGGTCAATTTTTGTGTCTTTTGTTACAGATACTGTGGCACCTATTTAGTTGCTGCTGATAAATATAGTGGAACTCATTACATATTCATTTTATGAGGATTTAACAAGCAGTTTTATAATACAATTATAAATTAAATTATTTTCTGTTTTTATCTAATAAAATGACTGCACATCCTGTACATCTGGGAAACAATGTACTGTAGGCTGCATGTTGACAACTTGTGCATCGGGATTTTGTAACTCTGCTACAAAACAGACAATACTACAAAACAGAAGTTACACCATGTACTTGTCAGCTCACCTATTTCCAAAGGCAAGAAGATAAAGAGACTAAACTTGATATCATTTTTTTTTAATTTTTTATTAATGCTACAGAGTTTATTTTGCTGGTCCTAAAGATAGTGTGGAACACTACACAAAAGTTGCATGGATGGTAGCAGACAATGCTGCACATCACGAGACCACTTATTAAATATAGGCTACGTTCTTACCTCTTTGTGTAAACACTAACACTCAATGTGTCACAATAATATGACTTGCACATAAAAAAAACTAATTGTAATTGTACATCATTTAGGTTACCATTATACACACTCTCTCTGCAGTTGCAAGAGAAATAGCTGTGACTAGAAATTATTTATTTTTATCAACATAATGGCTTGAAGACATGGTCTTGAGTGATTTGCATAAACATGACTCACAATGCATGTATCACACAACACCTAAATTATATGCAGGTTTGGGGAATAAAGGAATACAAGTAACGGGATTACGTATGTAAAATATTAAATATTATTAACTGTATTCCACTACAGTTACAATTTAAATAATTGGTAATTAGAATACAGTTACATTCAAAAATTATTTTGATTACTGAAGAGATTACTTTGCATTTTATTGTCATTTGTTTCATTTAATATTTAGTCCTTTCAGATAGAAAACATTTATAAATGATGCGATCCAAAGTGCATTTGAACAGTGGTGAAACAATTTCTTATGATGTGTTACATTTATATGAGCAGACGGAGAAGTTAGTTTGAAGTAAGTTTGGAGCAGAAGAAATAGAAATAAAACTTGTGTAAATTGTTCAGCTTTACGCTAAGATAAAATGCTATTTCTAGCCATTTTACATGCACATGTTACCTGGCACGATCATATTTTTTATCAATAAAATTCACGTTGGATCATAATTTCTTCTTTTCTAGTAAGACCTTTGATATTAGGGCAAACATCGTATTCTTGATAATAATGTTTTTATTGTTTTCCTGAAAAATATCTCAAAATCCTTAAAACAAGATACATTTGATTTATCAAAGAAAAAATTACAACACTGCATAAGATATTAAGGTTTTTCAGAGAATGTATTTGTAACGTGTATTTTGTCTTACTGTACTGGCAGAGTTTTTATAGTCAAAACAAGTGAAAAAATCCACCAGTGCTGAAGAAGTAATCCAAAGTATTTAGAATATGTTACTGACCTTGAGTAATCTAACGGAATATGTCCCAATTATTATTAGTAATATATATTTATTTTCTCAATTCTTGAATCTTGAACAAAAGTGTTACAAAAAGGCCATGCTCTGGAAAAGGTAAAGCATATTTATATTGGTAAGATCTAGGTTTTGAACATGGGTTTTAGTGGATTTTTTCTTTCTAACCTCTCATGGTAGCGCTATCATACAACACACTTGCACCTAAATGTCAGTAGGCTACAGTGTAGCAGCAGTCTGAAATCCACAAGCCAAATGACCCAGTGATTCTAATTAACAGGTTTGGCTATTTCAGCCAGCCCCATTGCTAACAGGTGCATAAAATTAAACATGCAGCCATGACATCTCATTGGCTTAGATGACAAGCATTTGCAGTAGAATGGGGTGTAGAAAAGAAGTCAGTATCTATCAATGTGGCACTTTTGAGAGTCACAAGTGAAATGGTTTACTGTGTGGAAGAACTTGACTGGCCTGCACAAAGCCAAGACCTGAACCCATTTGGGATGAATGTCAACACTGACTATGAATCAGGCCCCATCACCCAACACCAGTGTCTGTCCTGACATCACTATTGCTCTTGTGTCTAAATGGGAGCAAAATCCTGTAACCACCTAGTTAGAGGTGGGTAGTAATGTGCTACATTTACTCTGTTACATTTACTGAAGTAACATTTGGGGGTACTTTTATGAGTATGTTTTATGGTGGGAACTTTTCACTCTTACTCAAGTAAATTTCTGATGAAAATATTTACATTTACGTTGTTACATTGGGTAGCGTTCCTGTTGTTACATTACTGGTTTTAATTTAATGTGTTAATAAATGCATATTGAGATTTTTTAATGAGACTCTTAACTTCACAGCAGCACGCTGTCGAGTTGCGTTCAACACTACAGTAGCAGGCGCACAAAACGAAACGGTTACCTAACGTAACCTCGGTTCTCTCTAGATGAGGGAACAAGTATTGCGTAAGCTAGCTTACGCTACGGGAAAGATTCATCTTTTCTCAGATATTGATGCCAAAATATTATCCTTAATTTTGTATCATTTGTCAACGCAGTGCAGCAACTGCAGACCTTGAGCGGGCTAGCTAGCGAGCTCATTGGTTGCTCTGCGGCAACTGCTGCAGCCTATAGACGAACTTGGGCGAACTCGCGTCCAATGAGAGGCGTCCGCGCGCTTACTGCATCAAAGCCCGCCAAAATGGGCGTGGCTAGAGTGCATATAAGCGTAGTTCGTAGGCTGGAACCCTGGTTTTCATTGAATGAAGCGAAAGTCGCTCGTGGCGCGAAGCATGGTCGGCTACGCAATACTCGTTCCTCATCTAGAGAGAACCGAGGTTACGTTAGGTAACCGATTCGTTCTCTTAGGAGAGGTTCTCTCGTATATGCGTAAGCTAGCTTACGCTCACGGGAACCCATTGTCAACGCCGTGCGCGCCAAGCATCCACTGCATGAGCCCCAGGGGTGGGGGGACCCGGGGGAGCCCTTGTGAGTGGGGAAATAATATTTGGCCGGCAAGAGTGCAGGCCAGTGTGTGTGTAATACATAAGCACATAGTGGGAAGGGAACGACAGAGCGGCGGTGCTGGTCTGTGTGGAATGAGTCCCATCAGTGCAGCTCACCAGGGGAGCTGTAGCGTATTAAACCGCTAGTAGATTTGCCTGCAGGGCGGGCACTTCCAGATTGTAAAATCTGACAAAGGTGGAAGGGGAAGCCCAGCCCGCTGCCACACATATGTCGTGAATGGAAATCCCGCTGGACCATGCCCACGATGAGGCCATGCCTCTAGTGGAGTGAGCCCTAATGCCCAACGGGCATGGCAGGTCTTTTGACGCGTATGCGGCAGCAATAGCGTCCACTATCCATCTAGACAGTGTCTGTTTCGAGGCGGCGAGACCTTTGGTGCGCCCTCCGAACAAAACGAAAAGCTGCTCAGAGCGTCTGAAAGAGGCGGAGCGCGCAGTATACAATCTCAGTGCTCTGACTGGGCAAAGGAGATTGGCGTCGCGTTCGCTATCGGATGCTGGCAGTGCCGATAGGGAAATGACGTGCTCTGTGCTCTGAAAGGAGTACCGATCACCTTGGGAACATAGCCATGTCTAGGCTTTAAAATGACCTTGGAGTCACTTGGTCCAAACTCAAGACACGCAGCGCTGACAGACAGCGCGTGAAGGTCTCCCACACGTTTGACTGATGACAGGGCATTCAGAAAAACGGTTTTGAGTGAAAGGTATTTCAAATCCACGGATTGAAGCGGTTCGAAAGGGGGGGCTTTCATAGTTTCGAGAACTATAGAAAGATCCCAGATAGGAACCGATGGGGGGCACGGGGGGTTCATCCTTCTAGCTCCCTTGAGGAAGCGGATGACCAGCTCATTTTTTCCCAGTGACTGGCCGTGCAGGGGTTCAGCGAACGCCGCGACGGCCGCCACATACACTTTGAGCATGGATGGGGATCTGCCCTTATCCAGCAGCTCTTGTAAAAACACAAGCAGCAACGACACCCCACATGTCCATGGGTCCAGGTCTCTGTCGGTGCACCATTTTGAAAACACAGACCATTTTGACGCATAGAGTCTTCTCGTGGAAGGGGCTCTAGCGTGTATGATGGTGTTTATTACCCCTTCTGGCAGCGCCCAGCGCTCTGGGTGGGGATGCCAGATCGTGCCGCGAGCTTGAGAGAGGAGATCTGCTCTCACTGGGATGGGCCACGGCGCTGTCAGTGACAGCTGCGTAAGCTCCGGGAACCATGTCTGATTCTCCCAACGCGGGGCTATGAGGAGAACCAAGTGACGCGTTTCCCTGATCCTCTGCATTACCTGTGGCAATAGCGAGACGGGAGGGAAGGCGTAAAGCGGGCGGTTGGGCCAGTCCTGGGCCAGCGCGTCCTCGCTTTTCGAGAAAAATATTGGGCAGTGAGAGTTCTCTTCTGACGCAAAGAGGTCTATCTCTGCTCTGCTGAATATGCGCCATAACTTCTGGACTGTTTGAGCGTGCAGGGACCATTCCCCTGGAGGAATATTGTCTCTGGACAGTCTGTCTGGGCCGTCGTTCAGGTGGCCTGGCACGTGCGTCACCCTCAGCGAGCGCAGGTGGCACTGGGACCAACTCAGTATGCGTTTCGTCAGATGGAAGAGGTTCCTGGATCTGACACCGCCCTGATGGTTTAGGTAGGATACCACAGATCTGTTGTCCGAACGGACCAGGACGTGGTGACCCTGAATGACCGGGAGAAAGCGCATGGCGCGTACTCGACCGCTATCATTTCCAGACAATTTATGTGAAGGAGCTTTTCCTGAACTGACCATAGGCCAAAAACCGCAGAGCCCTCGCGAGACCGCGCCCCAACCCGTGTTGGACGGCGTCTGTCGAGATGACTTTTCGGCGAGATACAGCTCCCATCGTCACTCCCGCTGATACCATTCGGCCACTGTCCAGGGCTGCAGAGCTGAAATACAGGTCTGAGTCACCTTGATCGGCTGGCGGCCTGTGGCCCAAGCCCGGCGAGACGCGCGGGTGTTTAGCCAATGCTGAAGCGGGCGCATGCGCAGTAAACCCAGCTGAAGTACTGCTGCGGCTGAGGCCATGTAACCTAGCACTCTCTGAAATTTTTTCAGAGGCGTGAGGCTGTTCATCTGAAAGGACGCGGCTAGTCGTGTAGATAAGCGAGCCGTCATAGCCACGGAGTCTAGTTCTATTCCAAGGAAGGAAATTGCCTGACTGGGCTGTAGTGAGCTCTTGGTCCAATTGACTGCAAGACCCAAACTGTTCAGATGGCTGAGGAGAACTGTTCTGTGAGACAGAAGCTCCGTATGTGACTGTGCCATAATCAGCCAGTCGTTCAAATAGTTCAGAATTCGCAAGCCCTGACTCCACAGGGGTGCGAGCGCCGCATCCATGCACTTCGTGAAAGTACGGGGTGCTAAAGACAGGCCGAACGGAAGGACGGTGTATTGATAAACCTGGCCATCGAAGGCGAATCTCAAGAGTGGCCTGTGACGGGGATTTATCTGAATCTGAAAGTAGGCATCTTTCAGATCGAGAGAGATAAACCAGTCCCCCTGGCGCGTATACGCGAGGAGTTTCCTGATTGTAAGCATTTTGAACGGTCTTTTTACAAGCACCTTGTTCAAACCCCTGAGATCTAATATTGGTCTGAGGCCGCCGTATTTCTTGGGAACAAGAAAATAACGGCTGTAAAACCCCGACTCGCTCAGCGAAGGCGGCACTTTCTCTATGGCCCTTTTGCACAGAAGGTTTGCTATTTCTGAACGAAGCATGCAGGCTGCTTCTGTGTTCACAATAGTTTCGAGCCGCGCTCTGAAGCGGGGAGGGCGGCGATCGAACTGTAGCAAATAGCCCTGTTTTATTGTGCTTAACACCCATTTGGATATCCCTGGGATAGCTTCCCACGCTTTGAAGCGTAACGCTAGAGGGTGAATGGCCAAATCGCCCTGATTGCCGCACACAGCAGCTGAACAGAATGTGTGAGCGCGCTTACTGTGCTTATGCATGACTGCTCGCAGACAGCAGGGACAGGCTGTTCTGTGAGTGACTTCCCGATTGAGGTGAATGGGGAAAGAGTCACATCTGTTAAGTGATGCTGCGAGCATAGTCACGGGCATGGGACTTACATACAGAGAAGTGTTTGCTGGCCGTGTGACAGAGCGGGCAGAGAATGGGCGCACGACGTATTCGTGAGCGCGTTTATTGACTCTAACACTGGAGCGGTTTGTGTCCGCTTTATGTGAGTGGGCTCTGATCGGGACACGGGAAGTGTAATGCTTGTGTGTAGAGGTGAACACTGGATTGTGGGCACATTTTCTACACATAAGGCTGGTCGTGTGACAGAGCGGCCAGAGAAGGGGCGCGCGCACGGATTCGTGGGCGCGTTTCTTGACTCTAACACTCGAGCGGGCTGTGTCCGCTTTATGTGAGTGGGCTCTGATAGGAACACGGGAAGTGTAATGCTTGTGTGTAGGGGTGAACACTGGATTGTGGACACATTTTCTACACATAAGGCATGTTTGCTCTTTACAAGATTTATTTGGGTCGCCGTGAAAATGGTGTTTGAGTGCAGGCAAGCGGGCAGTATCACCGGCTTGTTGGCTGCTGAATCCACCACTGTAGTAGCCTGAGAGAGGGGCACTGACAGGGGGCGAAACTTTGACGGTGGTCCGGCCGCGGCGGGACTGAGCCGTCGTTTTTTCAACAAGGCTAGGAGGAAAAGCGGTCAACAATGCCACTCACCGCGGAGCCGAAGAGACCGGTCGGAGAGAGCGGTGCGTTGAGGAACGTGGAGCGCTCTGCTTCTCCCATGTCGGCTAGCGTTAGCCACAGGTGTCTCTCGGTCACAGTCAGCGAGGCCATGCACTTCCCTAGAGCTTGGGCTGCAGCTTTGGTGGCGCGAAGGGACAGGTCCGTTGCGCTTCTTAGATCTGTAACAGCCTCTGGGTGCCTGCCTTTGTCATCCCACTCCCGAAGAAGGTCCGCTTGAAGGATCTATAAGACGGCCATGGAGTGCAGAGCAGATGCGGCTTGGCCGGCGGCGGAATAGGCGCGGCCAACATAGGCGGAAGTCGCTCTGCATGCCTTAGACGGGAGCACTGGCTTAGACCGCCATCTCGCGGAGGGCGGGCAAAGGTGTGCTGCTACCGAATCCTCGACCGGGGGGATGGAGGAGTAGCCCTTCTCGGTGGCGCCGTCCACCGAAGCGAGAGGGGTGGAGACGTGGGAACGGATCCTGGCCGAGAAAGGCGCGTTCCACGACTTTGCAAGCTCAGTGTGGAGTTCCGGCAGGAAGGGAGCGGCCCGGGCCGCTGGTGTTGCGCGGCGACGGCTCTGAAGAAAGCAGCCGTCGAGTCTGTTGGGAGCCTGCTCAGGGGGCGGTGACCACTCGAGCCCGAGGCGGTCGACGGCCTGTGTGAGGAGGCGTGTTAGTTCCCCTTCGACTCCGGCGCGGGTCCTGCTGGATTCCTGGGCCGAGGAGGAGGCGTGGGAGCCTGACCACTCCTCACTGTCCGAAGCCATGATGGAACAGCCCTTATCCTCCGCCTCGTCCTCCGAGATGGCAGCAGTGCGGCCGCTGGGTGGCAACTGCGCGTCCCGGGGTGGCGGGGAGGGTGAGAGCGATGCTCGAGGGAGAGGCTCCGGCGAGGCAGTCACTTCTATCACCGGTTCTGGCAGCCTTTGGGAGCGGCGCTTTTTCCTACGCGGCGGAACGGAAGGCGGCGCGGCGGCTTCGGTTCTGAGCACTTCGAGTCGAGCCCGCAGGGTCGACATCGGAAGCTCCTCGCAGAGGTCGCATCCGCCTTCAGCAAGGGCGAGCTCTGCATGCCCCAGTCCCAGGCAGAGAGCGCAGATGATGTGGCGGTCTCCAGCGCTGAGAGGGGCGTGGCATGAAGCGCAAGTGGTGCGAGGCATCTTAAAAAAGACGCTCGTTACTCTTTTGTGAAGTTCGTTAAGAACTAGCTTGCTCTAAAAAAGGATACGTCGCCGGATGGCGTAGCTCGCAGGATGGCTGGAGGTGGCGGAGACGGCCGGCTTCTTCGAGCGCTGTCCAAGCTTGCTAGATGCCCCTCGAACGGTGACGCGGCTTCCAGTTCAGAGATGTGAAGAGCTTCGCTGAAGAGATGAAAATCAGGGTTCCAGCCTACGAACTACGCTTATATGCACTCTAGCCACGACCATTTTGGCGGGCTTTGATGCAGTAAGCGCGCGGACGCCTCTCATTGGACGCGAGTTCGCCCAAGTTCATCTATAGGCTGCAGCAGTTGCCGCAGAGCAACCAATGAGTTCGCTAGCTAGCCCGCTCAAGGTCTGCAGTTGCTGCACTGCGTTGACAAATGATACAAAATTAAGGATAATTTTTTGGCTTCAATATCTCAGAAAAGATTAATCTTTCCCGTAGCGTAAGCTAGCTTCTCGTAAGAGAACACACATTTCTTCACTCCACACAATACCTTTAATTACACCAAGACAAGGATATATTTCAAGATAAAAATTTCAGCTCCAATTTAAGAAAACACGGTGAGGTATGTTTTAGAGATTGTGACAATGTGGGCTTGTCTGTGTAATGGTGATAATCATTAATTTTCAGCATGAATCTGTAACTATGGACTCTAATGAACTCAGTTTCTAAGTTTGCATTTTTATATCAGCGCCTACTGTATAAATCCTTGTGAACATCCTTGTTAAGTGCAAATGTTTTACCCTGCCTATTGCGATTGTAAGCATTTCTGCACATGCAAGGTTGGTGCATGCACAGCGTTTGACAGATTTAGAGTGGAAGCTGTTATTGTTGCAAAGGGAGGACCAACTACCAATTAATGCCCATGTTTTAATAAATAAATTAGTAACTCCCAAGGGAGTCAATACATTTCAGATTATTTCTCAGGTTAATACAAAAACATTCAGATTAGGAAAATGGTGATTTGTATTGAAGCACAGACTGTGTTAGCGGTGATGCTTTCTTCTCTGAAATCCTATTAAAATGCAAGTGCCTGCATCACACATTAATCAGTTCATGTTTAGTAACTGGAAAAGGATTTCGAAATGCACTAAATATATATTTTGTTTGCCTGCGCTTCTTTTGAAAGGATTGGCACTCCTGTCTATATGACCCTGCACTGGAGAGATTGATCGGACAATCTGGATAATAGTTCTAAAATGAAAGGATTTATTTCACTCTTCCTGCCAATGGTATTTATGAGTCTAGTAAGGCATCAGCTGTGCTTTACAGCTACTGGCTTTTTCAGTGGCAGTATTGGTACACAACCTTAATGACATATACGCTCCACTTCTTTATTCAAGAGAATGTGGAACTAAAGTAAGATACCTGCCACATCACCACTTCTGGAAGCTATTTTTTTATCATGTTGTTCAGATTTTCTGTCTTCTCGGCATTTTCTCTCTATGAATTTCCATGAACATTATGATTCAGTTGGATCTACAGAGTTGAGATAGAACTGTTCACTCATGGCATCAATTTGTTTGCCAACCTGGAAGGCTAATTTACCATGGGTTTTTAGTATAGTGATTTTTGAGTAAACTTTGTTTTTTGAATATCATTAATTGTAGAGACTTTCAGGTTTTGTTCTACATCATAAATAGCACTATAGCCATACCTTAAATGTGAATTTTTAAGCCATTGTTTCTATTAAAAATGTTTTAAGCTGATAACATGTTTATAACCACAATTGCTGCCCCATTAATTACACAACTCAACAAACTTTTGCAGAATGTTTGCAGAATGCAAACCACCTAGCTGACTATGTCACTGAACTTCTTGACTCATTATTATAATGAAGTGTAATTAATGGGACAGCTTTTGTTGTCGTACAGTAGCAACTTGTTAGCTTAAAAAGTGTTAGCATTAGCTTGTTAGCTTTAGTGTTGTGTGCTTTAAAACAAATTAAGTATGTCTGAGCCATAGCCTAGTGTGCTGCGCTCATGACATATAATGCTGATGCATCACAGGTGACTTGATTTTCGAATCCCATTCTCACTCTTCTCCTCTATCATTTCCTGTCCTCATGCTAATAAAGCCAGAAAAGGCCACAAAAAAATAAAATAAAAATAAAGTATGCAACAGCTTAAAATTTCATGTTTGAAGTATGTGTGTACTTTATGTTGTAGAACCCATGGTGCAATGATAATGCTAGTTCACTTCCGAATTTTAGTACTACAGACTGAACAACTCTATTTATTGCCTGTAATTATGATACTTCTGTGCTCAGTTTAGTGTCTTTGTTTTTAGGGCACTATTAATGGTCGTCACTCAATACTATTAATGAGTATTATTGGCTATGGATGCAGACGGTTTGCTGTTGGTTCGACCTTAGTGAAAGACAGTTGAGTGCAAATGTATTTATTGGGCCTTACAGCACGTTTTCAGAGTCAACATTACAGTCCACCAGCATCTCTTGCCCTGCATTTTTATCTGTAACTCTTCTAAGATACAACTCCCTCTTGATAACAACTTTTCATTTAATTGCTAAATGTCTCATCTAATTTGAATGATCTCTGCACATTTCACATTCAGTTCAGTTATCCCATGTATCAAATAAAAAGTGATTAGAACATTGCTGTTATTGATGAATTATCTACTTACAAGAGTTACAATATAGGTACATAAACCATGTGGTGATTTTGAGGAAAATGTGAACTTTTGAAATGTTAGCTCCATAACTTTGGCATGATGCCAGTCTCCACATTTTTCTTGACCTCTGTGGCCATTCCATGAACTACAGCAGGAAGCATCTTCATCAAAACTATTGCACATACGTTGTATACTCCTGATTTTGCACTTTTTAAAGAACATAAATAATAAAATAAATACCAATATTAAGAAAGACATCATTTATTTTCAATACATAATAATTAAAAGTTTGGAGTTCTACTTTATCTCAATTTAGATGCACTCAACAATCTTTCATAGGCCTACTTACTAATATCTAATTGAGTTTTTGGGGATTCATGTTCTGCTGAGCATATTACATATTAGTGTAACTGGTCATTTTATTTCAGCCAGCATCTGACTTGTAATTGTGTATCCTAAACGGTTTGTGTATTGTATCTAGGTTGGGAAAGCGGAGACAACATAACTGAATGAAAATGATACTTGTTCTTTTCAAATATTTTTCATGCCTGAGCCTAAATCCTCATTTACAATATTCACATTTAAGTAATATTACAGCTGTTTAAGTACCGTTAATCTCAACCCTAGAGGTCATATTTAGGCATAAATTATAATATATAACAAACCGTTTTGTTTCTTTGCCATTTTACAAATATGTCTATGAGGAACGCTAATAGTGTCTGTTATACATATATATATATATGTGTCTGTATGTATATATATATATATATATATATATATATATATATATATATATATCAATGGTAGTTATTGGGGGTAAATGTATTCTCTGTGCAAAGGCTTGTCAGTAATGAAGTAGCCCTCTCCTCCCAGCTTGCTTGGCAGCATAGCCAACACCTGGATGATCAAACTCTTAACTGGGTCATCTCCACAGGGAGCTGCTCAAGTGGCCACTTACCTCTTTAGAACTCCCTCTCATTTTCAAGCCTTCGTGTTCTTCTCTTTGTTCCAAACAGTGCTCACAAAAAACAAAACAAAAAAAAAAGAGTCATGTTTTGATATTTCACTTAATTTCTCTGGAGAATAAAGATACAGAATGTGTAATACAGTGGCACGTTGTAAAATGAATCACAGGTGATGTATACAACAGTCTGAATGCTATATGTTGTTATCAGCCTTATAATAAAACTCTTAATTACTGTAAAATGTAATAATAGTTAAATACTTAAACAATACATAATATACATAATAATTGCCATAGATGTGACTGAGAGTGTGAATGTGTTTGTCTGTGTGTGTTAGCCCTGTGATGGACTGGACACCTGTCCAGGGTGTTTTCTCGCCTTCGGTCTGAGACAGCTGGGGCATGCTCCAACACTAAGTAAGATAGGATAAGTAAGGCTATAGAAAATGGGTGGACAGATAAAATACATAATAGAACACCCAAAGGAATACCCAAAATAAGATAAGATACCCAAAGCTGCTGTTTATCTCAAATGGTTTGCATAGCTGAAAACTTTTGTGGAAACCTTTACTATTTGATGTTCTGTTTCAGTAAAAGATGAGTGGTGGTGGCGTAGTGGCTAAAGCACAGGGCTGTTAATCAGATGGTCACTGGTTCAAACCCCACGGCCACCACCATTGTGTCCTTGAGCAAGGCACTTAACTCCAGGTTGCTCCAAGGGATTGTCCCTGTAATAATTGCACTGTAAGTTGCTTTGGATAAAAGCGTCTGCCAAATGCATAAATGTAAATGTAGATGAAATGATGTGGAACTGCTCTGACCAGTGTTAGTATGGAACATGCAACAATAAATGAGTATCCGAAGTCTTTTAAAGCTTGAGTTCTGGAGGTGGATCAAAGGCACAAAGATGAGGAGTGATGTGGAGCCTTCCTTTGTCCTCTTTCTTTGCCTCTCACTCTCTTTCTCTCTCTTTCTCCCAAACTCTCCTTCTCTCAGGGGATTTTGATGGTGGATGATAAATAATGGAAGTAATATTTACAGCAGCCTAGGGCTACATAAAAAACAGCATCTATGTGAAATCAAGATTAAAAATCATGATCAAAAGATTACTGTAAAATGTGGAAAACTAGTCATGGAAACCACAAACATTAATTACTGCATGTGCAGTTCTTTATTGCATATAGTGCAATTTCATTAATTATTTTTCTTCACATGCTATTTTGTAATTGCAATCATCCAAGTGTATGACTTTTATTTATTAACTACATGTTTACATGTGATTGTCAGTTATATTGTCAATTGACTTTATTGAGGATTCACACTCTTCTTTTTAATGGTTTATCCACTAAAATGCTAAGAATGTGATTGGCAATCCTATATATTCACACAGTTTTCGAAGTTCAATGGCCATTTTTACAAAGTTAGATGCCATGAAAAACTCTTTCTCCTCTTTCAAATAAAACAAAATAATTGTTGATACTTTTCAGGATCTGACTGACAATATTTCTGATGTTCAATGAGTAGCATCACCTTTCATTATTTAAACTGTGTAAACTATGATGGTTTCTGTACTTAAAATCTGAACAAGTGTGTGGGCGCAAACAAATTTTGGTGATCTGAATAGATCACAACTCTATTCGAAATGAAATAAGAAAGAAATTGTCGAGTCCTCAAACAGATGGTCAAATCAAAAAATGTCACTCAGTGACATACTGCCACTCAGAGGACATGGGCAAAACAGCAGTTCTTTGCTCATTCTCCATTTTTGGGGGTGTTGCTGGAATATTCACTAGATGTACTTACAATGTGGTCTTTTAAAGGTTGTTTGATCATGAAATACCTCTACGATTAATATCCACATTCTTAACCATATTAAAGATAGGGCCTACCAATAGAAGGCCTTCTGTTGTTTATGTACATGTATAAAATGTTGCTGTGTCTGTGGTTGGCGTGTGTATCTGTACAGTATGCGTGTATGCTAAATGGTGAATACCTCATTTTTGAAAACAGGATGCTTCTGGTGGTAAGGTGAATATGAATCAAATTCTCACTGAGGTGAATCTGTGTTTTGTGTGTGTAGGTGTGCACACTGACATTTCCAACAGAGCTAAAGTGTATGTGGTGATGTGGGAAGCTGTGTCAGATTTTTTCCTCACCCACACCATCATCTACACAATCAAACCTTGTCTGGGTAACCATTCTGGAATCCCTGTTGCATAGCAACACATCTCCAACACATTCTGAGACAAGTGTTACTTGTGCTTTGCAGCCAGGCTTGTTCGCATCTATTTTTCGCTATCTCCTTTACTGTGAACATGCCATGAGCACCTGAACTATTGTGCATGTAATAAAGATAAATAGAAGATAGATAGATGAATAAAAAATAATACCAGTTCACCACACAGTCAATTACACAAGTACATAAATGTGTCCATTACAAATTTTATCTTATTTGCTGGCAGAACATTTATGACACATGAGGTGCTCTTATTCTCTCATTCAAGTGCTTTAAATCTGGCATTGTTATGGATAAAAGTGTGCTGTTTATCTCACATTTCTTCTTGTATTATGTGGAATTGCTTCATATAGGTATAATAGTGTAAGAGGGTAAGAGAGGTGTTTGTTCATCAGCGAAGCAATAAGATGAGTGAAATGTTTTAAACAAGAAATTAAGTCTACCTGGCATTCTACGATTAATTACAGTATGTCTAGCTGAATTAAACATTCATCTGTGCATATGCATGAGTGCACAGTGTTTGACAACTTTGCATAATCTGTGAATTATTTATTAATTTGTATTAATTTATTTTTGTATGTGAGTGGTTTTCGAGATTTTAATCTCATGATTTATTTGAATGCAATTTTTGGATCTTACAACATAAACACATGTTTTGAATGTGTAAAGGTTATAATGCAATAATAATGTATAATCCACAGCTAGGTGTGCATTAAATGATTTTAATGCATGACATGCAGGCAAAGAACTTCCGCTAAGTTGGTTGCCTCTGCGAAGAGCATTAAAATTGTTTTACACACACCTAGCTGTGGGTTATCTTGCTTATACCATGGTCACTTATCAACAGTGAATAGTTACAGCTCTCATTGATTTTTACAGCACAAATTTTGACTGGAAGTATAAAAATAACTGTTAAATGTATCCACGGGTCATTAGATCTAGAGTTCTGCCCATTGTAAATCAGACACACATATAAATAGTGCAATAATATCACATTTATTTGAATGAATTAAATAAAAAGCTGAAGGAATAATTGGAAAAATGTACATTAATTTTTTTGTTGACCAAACACTCTTTAAAAACTGCGACTGTATTATTATTAATAATAAAGCCACATAATGTAGAAGAGTTGCCAGTTCTCAGAACATGTAAATTCATATTCTTTGTCATTTTCACATTAATGAGGAAAAACCAAGTTGACCAGGGGTGCTTATTTGTACATTATGGGGGGAAAACCACCCAAAATGCTCTAAACCTGCAGACTTAGACCTCTGAAACATCCATATGGTATACAGTACATTAAGGCTGCACGATTTATTGAATTAAGAATTAAATCGCTACGTATAAAGGCTGCATGTTACGAAACAGCTTATATAGTGCTTTTCTATAGGCACTCAAAGCGCTTTACATAGTATAGGGGGAAACTCCTCAACCACCACCAGTGTGCAGCATACACATGGATGATGCAATGACAGACGTTGACCATGGCATAATATAATATTACTATATTAATAAGGTTATTGTGGTATATTCTGTTTTGTGCTACATTTTTGTATCTAATGAGCCCAATGATTTTTAGTTTGAGCACTGTCAATATGAAGCAGTGGAACAGGAAGCAGGCAAGGTTTTTGCAAATGCAAAGCAGTAGCCTTCTGGATACATACACATCACGTCCAAGAAATTGGCCTGGAACTTTTCATTCTATTCTTTTAAATCCTCTTGAGGCACTGAACATTAGGGCAAAAGTGAGAGTTATATTTCATATTATTTGGAATGCACAGAATAAAATAGTTTTGTCTTTGGTCCTCTGAACAGCTCTTAAGGTTGTATATCCCTCTATTAAAAAAAATGCACACTTGCACATGTATCCCTCCCTAATTTCAATGTTTTTACTTGCCTTAAGTGTCACATGGGTAAACTGCTCAACATTAGTAGGCTGTAGTTCTTGCTGAGAGTATGGATTTGGGTTACAGATGCATGCTTGTTCATTTGCCTAGGGAACCGTTTATTTTATCTAGGTGTGCTGCCTCTTCACAGCATGCTAAAAGTGCAGCACAAACAAACTGGCCAAATTAAAATATCAAGCCATGCAGAAAATCCCTTAATGTTCAGAGGTGAGCCCACCACAGCCTGAACATGTAGAAGTGAACTGTAATATCTGAAGAGATTTTAAGAGATAATAATATTTATGTGAACAATGTAGGCCTACTTTAAAAGAACTTTACCAGCAGGTGTGAGGGTATGTTGCTTCACACTGTTCATCACAAATGATAGTCATTAAAGCAAAGAAAACATAACTAGTTTGACTTATTATTAAGCAGAAGTAGGTTTGTGCTTCATTCAATGTGGAATTTTCAATACTGTCACAGACATGTTCATAATCAAAAAGCTCTCTTACTGATGGACAACTGGATACAAGTGTTTAATATTGTGGCAGGACGGAGGGTGGGGCCGGGTCGTGATCCTACACACCCGGTCCCGTATTAGGCTAATCAAGCCTCCGAGAGGGATAAAGGTCGACTGCAGAGGATCGTGCGGGAGAGAAAGATCGTTTACGGACATGTCCGTCATGTGTGTGTTTGTCTTTTGTTTAAGTTGTTAATTAAAATATTATTTACATTGTCAAGCCGGTTCTCGCCTCCTCCATTCCCGTGAACTACGCTACAAATATATATAAATATTTCATGTAAATTAGTCTACTATTAGTGCCATTACCAAAATAGTACTGTGGTGGCAGTGATGGTAACAACATGGTACTGAATGATTATCTTATTTATGGTGGTATTTACATTGCCTCCTTAAAGCCAACCTGCTTTAAATAATAGCCAGCTAGGTATTACCATGGTACAGTACGTGCCCAAAGGTAGTAACATAGTACTTTTTGCTATGTTTGGGTACCATGGCAGGGCTCCAGACTAAAAAACAATACTTAGGAGTCATTGCTTCTAAACTGAAACATTAAGGAGCCAAATGGCTGTTTTTAGTTGCATCACTATCACAGAATTGTTCATTTTAGATTGTTCAGAAACAATATAGAAAGGGGAAGAAAAGGAAAACTGCTTATAATAACTCCTTAATACACCTTTTTTCTGAACGAGGAAGAGTTGCACGTTTCGAATGTTTTCAATTTCCGGTCTCCAGTGTTTTCACTTGCATCGGTGTATATTCTTAGCGGGTAATGTAATGTTTAAGGAATTACATTTGTAAAAAAAAAATTAAAAACATGGTGATACTTCATGGAGTTGAGATGCTGGTGTAGAGTTCATAGAATAGATGTTTAGCTAACAAATGTGCTACATTTGAATTCATGCTATAATAATCTGGGATGATCTGATTGCAAATCAAGGATCCCAAACAATGCCAAGTAAATGTGGGCTTCAGTACTCTGAATTGAATAATAAACATTTACTTTATATTAGATTTCTTTAGGGAATAGCATAGTAGAATAAACATTAGCAAATATTATTTCCTTACAGCACTTTATTTGATCTACTCCTGGTCACTCTGTTCTCCTTTCCTCCTCTTATCTTCTCTCACTCCCTCAGCGCCACTTATTTATCTCTGGAAATGTCCTCAAGTGAAAGAAGAAAATATAAAACAAAAAAGTATTAAGATTACTTAAAACTTAAGATGCAAAAAAGATTAAATGCATATTTTATTCACTTACATCTGCTCCTGGAACTTCTGCTCACCTTTCCTCCTCTGTTCTTCACTCCTATCTTCTCAACACATTTTCATCACTAGTCCATCTTCCTCTTCACCTGCTTTCTCCACAGTTTTTACATCTAATTTCCTACTCTCAACTTGATTCTTTTCCTCACTTTCTCTTTCAATCCTCCCATTCTTCTCTCTTCCCCACACCTAAAATCCAGACTTCCACTTCTGTCCTCTACTCAACAATTCTCCACTCCTCTCCTTTTTCCTTTCATTTTACTTGTGTTTTAATCTGCAGTGCACAATGAAAACGTTACCTTCTTCTCCTTTGGTTTTACTGGCATGGCGGACTACCAACGTTAAAGGTGCACCTACTGTACCGGAGTGTGTAGCAAGTTTCCTCATTGAGGTGACACGACTGAATGAAACACTCAATGACTGTTTGACCTATAGAGTCATGAAACCAACAGTAAACACTCAGTAGTAGTATTATTCTTTATATAGCACAAGAATTGTTTTTGGGAGTAGATGTTCAGTACTTTTTATACAGATTCAATTATCCTTATAAATCTATTAAACTCAATGACTATAGAATTATAATATTTGTATAAAATGTACGTAACATTTACTCCCAAAAACAAGTCTTGTGCTATATAAAGAGTGTTTACAGTTGGTGTCATGTCTCTAGGTCAAACGGTCATTGAGTTTAATGGAGTTAGAATATTACAAACTTTTACACTACTATATTTATTTGAAAACATATAGAATGTAAATTCCACAAATGCCTTGTGTCATGAAAGGGATATTTTTAAGAACATTTCATATTTGTTGTGATGTCATAATATCAAAAGTTTAAATTGATTAATTGATTTATAGGGCTAATAAAATTGATATGAAAAAAAAAAAATCTGCTTTTTTAAAAATTCAGCTTTGTGCTAGATAAAGAAAACCTACCATCATGCACCAAGAAAACCATCATGCATGTCCAAGTTCTTTTCGCTTGAAAATGTGATGAGTTTAAAGGGTATTGTCGCGAATATCAAACGAATGTCAAATATAAAACTAACTTTACCGCACTGCTTTAAACTTTAAAGGGTCTAAAATGACTGCAGCCAGATTTAGGGAATGATATAGAGCGACTTCCGGCAAAAATCCCACCAGATCGTTTCCCCAGTAAGACCCCCAGGAAAAAGGTGGATAACTCACAAGATATCTGAGGAAATCACATATGAACGCACAGAACCCGAATGCAGTTTAAATTATTCTCGCAATCAATTATTTTCGGTCACATTTGCGACCATTTTAGTTGCAGTTTAGAGCACTGCATGAGAGTGAATACAAAGTTCCTTTATATCTAGAATAGAAATAAGGATCGTCAAATTAAATTGCGGTTAATTGGAAAATCAATATTTTTACCCTATATTTATTCATATTTGTATTTTGTGTCTCATTGTTTTAGTATTGTATTGTTGTGTTACGTTAAACGTTACCTTGTGTATTTATTTATTTGTTTTTGTTTTTTAGATTGGTTGACCACTATTCAAAACCAGGCATTTCTACTGACCTACAGTATTTACAGTGGAGATGTGAACAATTTCCTCACCGCGTCCGAATGTGAAAGTTTATGTTCCAGGATGAAGTGTACTAGTAGTGCCCTCGTGTGGACAGTATATCTGGTTACTCTACTTGTAAGTTAAGATACTTCAACATTCATTAAGATAGTTAAATCACGATTTATATTAATGGTAATGTTAAAAACAAGTGAACATCATTAGTGTTGTCTATCCGTTCTTAGTTAGGAATTCTAAGCGGAACTCATGTGACGTCTGAACGCTTCCCCACGGAACACTTTTCATGTAACAAAACCATCAACATGGCTGCGCGCTGGAGAACGATCAAACGTTTCGAATAATTGACCAAACGGGATGAAATCTCCATATGCCAAGAAATAACAACTAGAATTTGTCACCAGAATCTGAGGCATTTTTTTACAGCTGTCAAATGGCTTTGCTCAGTGATGTATGCCGTAGTGTCCGCGCGCTGTTAGGTCAATGTCAGAGATCAGCAGCAGCAGCAGCAGCGTGGATTCATTGCCAGTCATGTAAGTTCACACTATAACCTTCAACTGTATTAATTAACATATTCAGCAAGTCTTCGATTCATTGCAGGTGACAGAAATATTTTGTAACATTAATCATTTTCTTTGGTGTGGATATACGAGGATTCGGCTTCTGTTCACCAATATACATTAAAGGGATAGTTTACCCAAAAATGAGTCCCAGATGAGTATGACTGACTTCTGCGGAACACAATTATAATTTATTTTTTATATCTCAGCTCTGTAGGTCCATACAATGCATGGGAATGGTGACCAGAACTTTGAAACTCCAAAAAGCACCTTAAGGCAGCATAAAAGTAATCCATACAACTCCAGTAGATTAATCCATGTCCTCTGAAGTGATCCAAATAGTATTTAAGTGAAAACAGACCAATATTCAACTCCCTTTTCACTGTACATCTTGCACTTACAGTCTCTAGGCACACAATAATATCAAGCTCAGTTAAACTTCCTAGTGACTGATGCATGCGCAGATGGTGCTAGGAAGTGTAATCGAGCTTGAAAGCATGATTGCAATGGAGATTGCTGATGTCAGCATGTGTAGTGAAAAAGGAGTTATATTTTGGTCTATTCTGACCCAAAACTGATTGGACCACTTCAGAAGACATGGGTTTAACCACTGGAGTTGTGTGGATTACTTTTAAGATGCCTTTGTGTTTTTGGAGCTTCAAAGTTCTGTCCGCCTTTCACTTGTATTGTATGGACCTACAGAGCTGAGGAATTATTTAAAAAAATCTTCATTTGTGTTCTGCAGAAAAAAGTAAGTCATGCACAGCTGGGATGGCATGAAGGTGAGAAAATTATTGAATGTTCTTTTTTGAGTGATCTGTCCCTTTAACATCAAGGTTACAATATTCATCCATAGGGTAAAGTGTATCACTTTGGCCCTGTAACGTTTTTTTTTTTTGTAAACTTTTTAAAATAACATTTTAAATAAGTTTAAATAGTTTAAATGGTACTGATTTGTGATGTGATAGTTGTGGGTGATCCATCCCTTTAATTAAGACCATAACTAAAATATTCAGTGAATTCACTGTCTTGTTATCTTAATACTCATTTCACATCCCTGAAACAAGGGGACTGAAAATAGCAGCAACACATGTGGCAGAAAATAAGTAGGAAACTATCTATCCGATCGGTCTGTTGGGTAATGTTTAAATCCAAGACTACAGGTAGTCATCACCTACAAAGAATGTGTTTCACCTACAAAGCTATCAGACCAAAAATATCCAGATTAAAAATAGACGGTCTGCACATAAATGTAGAGACTGTTCCACTTTAAATCAGAAGTGATTTGAAACCTCTCAAGGGAACTGAATGTTTAATTATAACATAGGGTAAAGTTTATTTTAATTGTTTCTTCCCAGCAGCTCGGAAATACAGCCAGACAGCGCCAGTAGTTAGTGATAATGAAGCCATCAATCAAACATTTGTCAACCGAAACCCAAGGAACTTGGAACAGATGGCCCTCGCAGTAAAGGATCGGGGCTGGGGCACGGTGTGGCCTTCTAGACAATATTATCACAGGTTTGTGTGCATTTCCAGTGTATCAAATCAATGAAAAGGTAGGAAATCAAATGATGAAAATGTACAAATAAAACATTGGAGTCATAGCTTTGTGAGATGCTGAATTATATCTGTATTAAATCCACAATAAATTGTATTCTTTGGCATCTTCAGAACCTTAGATTTTCTAAACATTTCAGATTTATCAAATGATACAGCATCTTAATAATCTTACAGATACAAAGAGGATTGCACATTTCAGTGATGCAAAAAAGCTTTACACCTATATTACCGGGTTCTATAACCTTCCTTTCCTCAGATTGGTGTTCAGGCGCTCGCAGCAACATGTCACAGCTGAGGTGTTCTCAAATGACTCTATTGAACCCGTACTCTCTTGCTCTACGAAGGAGTGGGCTCTGAAGCAGGAACTGGGCTCCACGCGATCCGTAGCAGCCTGCCGCGCCATAGGTGAGGTGCTTGCTCAGCGGTGTCTAGAAGCAGGCATAACACGAGTTGTTTATCGAGAGATACCGTGGAAGTTTCGCTCAGAGGCGGTGAGTTGTTGAATAAAATGTATCTTTTTACATTTTTTAAATTTGAATACATTGAGATAGAATTAATGATGTAAATGCTTGAGCTAATAATTTTTTTCCCCTCACTGTAGAATCAGACGTTCTGGACAGCAATGAAAGAGGGTGGTGTTGCACTTAGTGAACCGAGGCGAAAATTCATTTAAGTTTCATCTTGTTTTATTTTTGTCTGTAAATATAACTGTGTTCTCACCTTCAAACCGTGTGGTCATTGAGTCCATTACAGATTGGTTCCCAGTGCAGAAGATATTACATTTCTACACATTTTATCTTTTATTGTTTATATATATATGAGAGAGAGAGATGTACTGCTCTCTGGAAGAAATATTACATAGAGAGAGAGGATTTAATTCGATTAATGATGATACAATATTTGCCTTGTTCATCTGGCAAAACAACTAATAATGAACCTGTAAAACACCAGTTATTTTACACTGGCATTATTTGTTATAATGAGCAAACTCTGTGCATGAATGAGACTGTTCATTAGACATCTCTCAAATCACCCATTATAATTTCATTTTTTTATTTTTAAAGCACAGGCAACCTTGTATGTCAAATTAAAAAGATACATGTTCAGATCAGTCATAAATAGAAAAACAGAAACCATGATATTTAATGGCATCTGATACCAAAAAATGGAAATGGGAGAAACATCAGAATAAAATCCATTTGATACATAAAGAAAATCAGCACTTTGCAGGCTGTGGGGCTCCATCAGTCATTATCACTAATACACATTATGTAGGTTTCATTTGTTCTCATGGGAAATACCTGCAAACCAGTGGTGCATTGATATTAAGAACATTCCACAACATAACTTTGATTTCACAAAAATGGCACTTTGTGCGAGGACAGTTTAAACATTTTAACAAATGTGTTTTACAGCAGATATTGTATATTCATTATACATATTCTCAGGACACATGCTTTACAAAGACACTCTTACATACAGTACAATACTTAAATAGGACATCATGCACAGGTGCTTACAAGAAAACAAATCGACAACCCATTTAACCAAAGAAACATGTTGGAGTTAGCTGTGTTAGAACTGCAAGTATTTTAAAAGAATATTATTTTGGTCCACCTCTCTAAATCAAAGGCACTTAAGCACCAGAAGTGTGGCATGCAGAATGATTACCTAAGCCTGCAGAGACTGCTTGCAGTGAGTCACATAACAATTGTGGCACATCTCCTGTATTTTGTACAGGTTAAATGTATAACATTTTAGACAACATTGTCTAATTTTAAAAATATGTTTAAGAAGCTCAAAATTTTAGAGGTCAATGTTTAATCCTTGATTGCTTTATTGAAAACACTTACCATACCTTAAATCACCAGCATAAAGCTTCACATTTGTGTAGAGGAAACAGCTATAAAGATGAGTAGATTATTGCATAGGACTCCCAAAATGAGTAATATCACCAGGAATGGGGAGATCACACACATTAGTCACTTATTTATTGAGAATAACACAAAACTAATGCTATAAGAGAAAGGAATATCTCATGTTTAATGTGGAATGACATGAGAGAAAACAGCTAAGGAATTTTCTACCTCCCTTGTAATACCATAACAAAATGTGTGAAATAAACTGAATTATATGGCTCAGCATGAAGGTGCAAATGAGATTCCAAAAGGCACAACAGTTTTTAATAATCACTTGACAATGGTTGGCTGAAAGAAACCAGCCTTTGAGGTTATTTTTTAATAATAATCCACCTGAAACTGACCAGTTTATGAGTTTTGGGGTAGATGGACAGGTGAGTGAATATAATGAGATATATCCATTGCTTGTTGAACTGATATGTATTTTCACTGTGTAGATTTCCCTCATTTTTACCATGGTATGACCCTTGGGGTGATATAGAGGAATGAGGTTTGTGTGCAAGAGTGTCCTATATTTTCTTTCCCTATTTCACCCTCTTCCGCTCCCTCCATATTATTTAAAGGGACAGTTCACCCCAAAACTAAAATTCTCTCATTATTTTCTCACCCTCATGATATCCTATGTGTATGACTTGTTTTCTTCACCAAAACACATTTGAAGAAATTTAATAATATAACAAAAATTTTAACTTGAAAATATCTTGGCTCAGTAGGTCCTTAAAATGCAAAGTGAATGGTGATCTGGTTTTTGAAGCTCCATAAATCACAGTCAGCATAAACGTCATTGATAAGACTCTAGCAATTTAATTAATGTCTTCTAAAGCGATATGATCGCTTATGGTGAGAAAAAAAGATCAATATTGAAGAATTTAAACCAAAATCTTTGGTTCTGTTAAGCATGATTTAGAGTTAAAAAAGTACTTGTATTTATCTTTTTCACACCAAAAGCTTTAGAAAGATGCCAAAAGCTTTAGAGGACACTAATTTAACAGCTGGTGTCTTATGGATAACATTTATGGTGAGTGTCTGTGATTTTTGGATCACCATTCACTTGCATTTTAAGGACCTACTGAGCTGAGATATTTTTCTTCAAATGTTTTCTGCTGAAGAAAGAAAGTCATGCACACCTGGGATATCATGAAGGTGAATAAATAATGAGAGAACATTTATTTGTGGGTGAACTATCCCTTTAACATGACTCTTTCTTAAAGAGATTGTTCACCCAAAAAATAACATCATGCCATCATTTACTTACCCTCATGTTGTTCCAAACCTGTATGACTTTCCTCTTTCCGTGGAAAAGGGCACGAAAGGGCACAATGGCAGTCTCAGTCACCTTTCACTTTCATTGTATGGAAAAGAGATGCAGTCGAAGTGAACAGAAACAAAGTGCCTAATACTGCATCTCCTTTTGCATTCCATAGAAGAAAGAAAGTTCGGAACAACATGAGGGTGAGTAAATGGTTTTTGGGTGAACTATACCTATAAGAGCTTCAGAGACCCGCTTCATCCTGGTTTTTGTTCTGTGTCTGTCTGCTGCTTGGTTCAGGTGAAACATCTACATGTGTTTTTTGATACGTCAGCCACCTCAGTCCGTGACTCCGCCTTCGTTGTGCACGAGAATGCCTCTGCCCAAAAGTGATTTAAACAAACAGGAATACTTCAGTTATTTTATTTGGGTTGTTTCTATGTCTTTTGACTAAGTTTTTCCAATGAAAGCATCAGCATGCAAACATGTTAAACTTTTCTGAGATCTCTATCGAGCAATCTCACATCATAAAGCAAACTCTCCTTTCTCTCACCTCTTTATCGATCCCTCTGTCCTCATCGTCAAGCTGTATAGACTGCATAAGAGAAAACAGATCCATCCTACCACTTCTGCTGGGGCTTGAAGACACCTAGGAGAGAAAGTGTTTCAGAAGTCATTATTTATTTATTTCCACAAATATTATTTACAAAGTAATGCGAGCCACATGAAACCTATGGATGGCCTTTAAAATGCACTGTCCAGCAGTACATCAGCAAACGAGATGGTCAGCTTCTGACTTGTCTACCTTATCACTTTCTTGTTCAGCAATAAATGGGTTAGATATGACTGTTTCTCCGGCAGGCATGTCAGGAATACTCTCATCCAGCTGCTCATCAAAGACCTGTGTGAATGAGAGAGGAAGAGGAATAAATAATGGTTATAATCTTTCAAGGTTCGATAGTATGAGAGACTTTCGGGCCAGTGCTGCATTAGCACTTTATCTTACATTCTTTGATCACATAAATATGGTTTTATGCCTTGCAAATTTCTTTTTGTTATGTATTGAACAGTTTTGTTCCAATTCTGCTGATTTAAACATGACACACAGATGAGGTTTTGATGAACTTGTGAGACTGAATTATAATAGTCTTAGAATCATCATTAGAATGGGTTAAAAATTATAAACCAACAGACCTTATTAACAGCAGTGCCATATTTGATTTTTGACGGTAATGACAAGGACGCTGTGAGGGATAGACTACAGTCTCTTCAATGGTCTGTACTGCAGTTTTAAGTGTTTTTGGATCGTTCCACAGACAAAACATTGCAAAAATATCTTTCCAAGAGCATTCAGTACACATAAAACTCCAGACAACCTGAGTTGTGGAAAATCAGATGTGATCTAGGAGCTTTATACCATTCGTGCCATTGAAGAGATGGGCAGTCTATTCCTCACAGCCTCCTTTTCATTCCTGTTAAAAATCAAACATGATTGGGTAGCTCAGCGAGTATTGATGCTGACTACCACCCCTGGAGTCGTGAGTTCGAATCCAGGGTGTTCTGAGTGACTCCAGCAAAGCAACCCAATTCTCCCAGTAACTAGGGAGGGTAGAGTCACATGGGGTAACCTCCTCGTGGTCGCGAATAGTGGTTCTCGCACTCTCAATGGGGCGCGTGGTAAGTTGTGCATGGATCATGGAAATTAGCACGAGTCTCCACATGCTGGGAGTCTCCGCGGTGTCATACACAATAAGCTATGTGATAAAATGCGGTGAGTAACTGTGCCACCACGAGGACCTACTAAGTAGCGCATTCCAAATTGGGAGAAAAAGGGATGCTACCATTAATAAGGTCTATAAGTAAAGTTTTGCATCAAATGTGAATTTCTAGCACTAGATTTAAAAAATGTGTGTATAATTTCCAGATTTTAAAAATGATAATTTTCCCCGAATAAATGTTAATGTTTTTAATTAAATGGTTTTTTTTTTTTTTTACAATATACTGTGTACAATGTATATAATCTGCAAGAAAAAAATCAACCAACTTGGGGGCAGCAAAAATAAAATTATAAAAGTTATAACGATAATTTTTGAGTAAAACAGCAGTAATAGTAAAACACTTTCATGTCTGGTCAAGCTTCTATAGAAACTAAAGAGATCCTGAAATGCATAAAATGTGAGGAGTGTTAAATGAACATGAAATGAACACTTACATCGGTTCCCTCCTCCTCCTCGCTGCTTTCTTCTTCTTCTGGGCTCTCTGAATCTTCCTCTTCTTCCTCTTTCTGCTCATGCCCACTCTCTGTGGCTGGTGTGTTGTGGACAGATGGCTGACGGACCTCTGGTTTGGACTTCTTCCTCCAGAGGTCACTGTGGCGCTGTTTACTGAAAGGCACGTAGAACTCCACTCGATAAGACAGACTCTTGCAATGATTGGAATGTAATACTCCTAGCATACTGCTTATTGCACAGTGTACACTGTATACAATTTTTTAAATATAGTATATGGAACAAATATGCATTGTGTTTTTGTGTGAATCCGTGTGAGTGTGTGTGTGTGTGTGTGTGTGTGCATGCGTATGTGAGTGTACATTCATATGAATCCATATGAAAAAATTTATTTTGACAATGTAAGTTACCTGGCACTGAGGATGCCACTATATGTTTGCAGCTGTTTGAGGAACCCTTCGTTGGGCTGCACTATATGCCGTCGTTCTCTGACGTGGTTAAGGGCTTGTTCTAAAGTCCAACCTTGCTGCTTCATCACAAAAGCGATTACTGTGGAGGCAGAGCGAGAGACGCCCATCTTACAATGCACCAGTACGGCCTGTCCACTCTTCCTGTATTATCGTCCGTAGGAAACAATGACACATAAACCTCAACATTAGACAGAGAGTTATAGAGTTATGTTGAAAAGTTGAACGTCTCATAGAATGAACATTACTATAACTGCATTTTTTCAAACTGTCTTTTACATGCCTCATTCTACGGTTAATCACAATTACCACACAAAGTGAAATGCAGGGGCGAAAATTTCATCAAAATGTTGGGGGGGACAATAAACATAACAATTCTCAAGAGCAATTTTTGAAGGTTTTTTTTGTTGTTGCCCCGTTTGCATTTGTATTCTTTTATTTCTTAAACAATTATTTTAAGAATATGTCATTATATTATTTACAATACACATATTTTAATGATATTTTAGGGGGGGGCAACCCTCAGATGGGGGGGGTCCTGACCCCCGCGATTTCCGCCTATGGTGAAATGTACACAAGAGACACTACAACAACTGTACGTTTTATTCACTTTCACACAAATCACAACTACAACAGCTGATTATGACTTAAGCACTTTTTTTGCACTATTACTCACACACTGATATGTTACTATATCTATGGAATGATATTCTGAACATTATTCAAAAGGAATTGCAAATTGTATTTACAATTGCGTTTTCAATTTGTGGACGCATAAAATGTGACATAATCCAAACGCAATTGCAAATCGCGCATTACAGTTTGCATTTTCGTTTAAGCGAACGCACAGTGACTGCCAAATTTCAAATGGAAAAGCAAAGTCCGTTTGCAACTGTGTTTCCCATATCTTACGAGTTTTGGCCCTGTCATATTTAAATAGCAATTTCAATTACCACGTCTGCTTTTTCACTTTCTCAGCGTCGCGTATGTAGCCAGCCAAAACTCAAATGGAATACTAATTCCCTTAGTATTTCCATTTCCGATGCCTTGCACGGAAACCTGTCAATCAGGGTCAAGGGTGGGATTATGCTATGGGGCGTGTTTGTCTTGGGAAGTGACATCACTCACAGTCTATCAGGATCAATAATTAGCACTGCACTTTATTAATCTATAATCTCACACTGGACTGTCAACATATTCTCCTCAATATACTACTTCATAGATATATATATATTTCATATACTCCTACTTATTGTATTGTATATTGTGTGTATTGTTTACTGTACATTGTATATAATTATTGTGTTGTGTTAAGTATGTTGTTTACTGTAATTGGTATATGTCTCGTCACTGTCATGACTGCTATGTTGCTCGGAACTGCACACAAGAATTTCACCTACTGTTGCACTTGTGTACATGGTAGTGTGACAATAAAGTGATTTGATTTGATTTGATTTGATTTGATAAACCGGCGTCTGTTCAGGGCATCACCTCTTGACCGTCGACTGTGAGTGACGTCACTTCCCAAGATAAACACGCCCCATAGCATAATCCCACCCTTGACCCTGATTGACAGGTTTCTGTGTAAGGCATCGGAAATGGAAATACTAAGGGAATTAGTATTCCATTTGAGTATTAGAAAATCAGTTATTTTGAATTCTTATAATAAAGGTGGCTTAAATTTCATTGATTTTAATTCTCTTAACAATACCTTGAAAATTAATTGACTTAAACGTTTCCTTCACAATCAATCTTCTATTTGGAGTATAATCCCAAGATATATTTTTTCTCAATTAGGAGGTATACATTTTCTTTTAATGTGCAATTATTCAATTAGTAAACTTCCTGTCAAACTTTCCAATTATCATCAGCAGATGCTTATGGCTTGGAAACTTATTTACAAGCATAATTTCTCGCCACACAATTTTTTAATTTGGAACAACTGTAATATTCTTCATAAGAGGAAATCTTTTTTTCTTGAAAACTGGTTCAATAATGGGGTGATATTAGTAAACCAGCTATTTGATAGTGAAGGTAATTTATTTAATTATTCCGATTTTGTTTCAGGATACCAATTCCCAGTATCTAGTAAAGAATTGAATATAGTTTTCAAGGCCATGTTTTTGAATAAACCTTCTTTTATATATTGGAAAGTTTCATATCCATAAATGTAAATATATGAAAAGTAAACCCCACTTTAGCTTTTTCAAAGAAGAATTGAAGATGTATTTAAATACAATTTCAACTTCTGTTAACAAGAAAGCAATGAAAACATCCAGAATTAGTGCCATGTTTAATATTCTCTCTTAATGTTTTTTTCTTTTGTGCCCTCTTCTTCTTTTTTTTTTTCTTTCTTCTCTTACTCTCTTTTCTTTTTAGACTATTGTTGAATATATTTAAATTTCTTTCACATTTTCTCTCTTAATGTATTCTGAACCATAATTTCTCTTTTGTTTTGAAAGATTGTTTATATTTCTTGTATGTATCGTCTTGTTCTGTTTGTTAATATTGCAATAAAAAAAAAATAAATAAATAAAAAAAAATTAGTATTCCATTTGAGTTTTGGCTGGCTACATACGCGACGCTGAGAAAGTGAAAAAGCAGACGTGGTAATTGAAATTGATATTTAAATATGACAGGGTCAAAACTCCTAAGATATGGGAAACACAGTTGCAAACGGACTTTGGTTTTCCATTTGAAATCTGGCAGTCACTGTGCGTTCGCTTAAACGAAAATGCAAACGGTAATGCGCGATTTGCAATTGCGTTTGGATTATGTCACATTTTATGCGTCCACAAATTGAAAACGCAGTTGCAAATACAATTTGCAATTCCTTTTGAATAATGTCCAGAATATCATTCCATATATATCGAAACACTTTTACTTTAATGCATTATTTGAAAAACAATAAATTTTAACGCTTTTATATACAGACTCACCAACATTTACACACTTATTCCAGTGTGATTAGCTTTCGCAAAAGCTCACCTGAGAGAGTGTTGGACACTAAAATTGGAAGTCTGCGGTTCAAGCCAAGCACACGAGCTGACACTTGAGACAAAAGTGTCATAAGAGCGTCACAAAATGACGTGACTGCTTTTTATTTTTGGACATTATTAGTTAGGTTTATGTGTTGGTTTATGGTAAGAATATACTATGTTTTGTTTAACACTCTTGGTTAGGTTTATGTTAAAGTTATAGGTTAGGTTAAGGTTACATTTTACTCATTAAAACCTCCATCTTCTGTAATCATCACCTTAAAAACCTTGTCTGATTACCGCACTAGTTCACTCACTTTTAGCACCCCCCTTTGGACATTTCACTAGAAAACTGCAGCAAAACATGTAATTAGGAACATAATTTGGTTTAGAAAACATGTTGCAATGGTCAAGTAATGTTTATGAGATCAGGCTGACTTTATTGTAAGAATGCCATACTATCTGTTCGTCTGTGTAAACTGATGCCTTTGAAGACAATTGTTAGGTATTTCTGCAAACAGAAAAACTGGATGTGAGCCATTCATGAACCCTAGGTAAATAAATGAGCGTGTTGCGCACCTTGCTTCATTGATGAACATGTATGTGTTGTTCCAGTGTGAGAGTAAATCCGTCGAATCCACATCATAAACTCTTATATTCATATAGGTGAAGGATTGTGGGAAAAAGTTGTCAATCTCCATGGTAACATTGAGGATGTAGCCCACACTATAAAAATAAATAAATAAATCATATACAATTATTTTATAACATTCTGTTGCATTTTATACATTTTTTTTTTTTTTTTTTTTATTAGTATAAAATGACTTTGTGTACTTGTTCTTTTGTAGTTCTTCAAAGTTGGCTGCATTCCATTCGGAACCCTTTGGAAAAAAGAGGGGCATAAATTACTGTCTATTGTTCCAAAAATACAGCAGATGAGATAGAATACAAATGCCCACACTTACCAAATAAAGGTAGTCCAATATTCTTGAGGGTTTGTCCATCTGTGCCATTGTGACCATCATTTCATTGTCAATGTACTCTTTATAGTCCTTCATGTCTATGCCTATTCTGGACTCCATGGCTGTTCGCACCTACAAACACAGATAAAGATTTCTATAGTTCTAAATTACACACAAACGCTTTCAATATATTCCTCTCGCGAGCTGCTTTTATAATACTCTAAAATCTGAAACATGAATCATATCATTTGAAACACAAAACATCTTATGAATATCTTTATCATTTATGTTTTTAGCACACTTTATTTATTTATTTTGTTTGCCAAAAGAAATTTAAAAAAAAAAAAAACATCAATAGAATGAATATCACTAAAATATTTCCTGTATATCATTATACTGTACATGTGCATACCATGAAGATTCTCTGAATAAGATAACAAGCCCAGGCATATTGAGTTCTATAATAGGTAAGTGTCTTTAAAAGGTGTGTCTTCTGAGGCTTCAGTTGAATAACCTTAAAAGTGCCATAATAGGAAGAAGATAAATGCCCTTGCTTTTTTTTTTTTTTAAACAAGACTTTAATGTACTATGTAGATATATGGCAATTTTCACTACATAAATCTCCCTCTCTAGTCCAGCCAGACCAATTTTTGAAACTAAGTTGTAAAAAAGCATGTAATTCAAAAATTGCTATAGTTGTGACACAAGGCCCATGTTCATTTCCACCAAGCTTTAACAGTTTGTGTGGCATATTTCAGCACAATACAGTATAATACTGGCTTTGCAAAGAGGCTGTTATTATTTCAGGGACGGTGCATTGCCAGATATACTGGGCCCAAAAAAAAAACTAAAATAATCACAACTCGTTATTACTAATTTCACAGGCAAAGACAGCAATCGTAACAAATTTTATTTGAATATTGGGATCTTAAAGAGATAAGTGAATGGTGTCTGAGGCTAACATTCTGATTAACATCTCCTTTTGTGCTACATGGATGACATATGCTGCGTCCAAATATCCATACTTCCCTACTATATAGTATGCCAAAAACAGTATGCCAATGGAGTAGTATGTTCGAATCCACAGTATTCATGAAGCAGAAAGCGAGAAACGCCCGGATGACCTACTATTTCCTGTGAGATTTTGAAGTGCCGATCGACTGGACACTTAACGATCCAATAATCCCTCGGGAGCTGAGGCGACGTCAAGTTTAAAACACTGGATTTAAAAGAATGGCTCTTCTCAACTGTAAGTGCTATATTCTGAATCCCAAGATAATTGTTCCTTGTGCTTAAATGGTGCTTGTGTAACAAAACCAGAGTGGATTGTTTTTGCGGTTGCTGTTCTTATGTCATATATTCTAGTCACGTGACAATACCCACATGAAGTATGTCTGAAATCTATTCATACTTCTTGCATGCATACCTAAAATATCTTTTTGTTTTGCAAGCAGATAAGTGTGTCCTTTGTCAAATACAGTACATACTGAGTGAGTGAGTAAATGATGCCAAAATTGAAGGAAAATCCTTTAAAGGAAGAGAGGCAGAAACAGATGGTTAATTTCAAGTGTCAGAGAGAAGGACAAAAAATTGAAGACATGTAAAATTAAATTACGATTGTTTTTGTTTAAAAGAGACAGTATATGTACTACTAGTAAACAGAGGGCTCTATTGTTGTGAGTGTGCTAATTCTAAGCCAGTTTTCATGCCAGCGCAAAGCACAAGTGGGCGTAGGTGGAAGTGTTTGTGCTGTCTGTGGGTGTTTGTGTGCAAACTCTGGGTGTATTGTATTTTAAAGAAGTGGTGCAAAGTGCAATTTGCTATTTTCCTGAGAAATAGGTTATTGTGTAAGGCATTTAAGAAGCACGTCTAATCTCGGCACAAAGTCAAATATCAGCAACAGCATTTGCAGTTTGGGATTCCACCAGCAGATGATATTAAAGAGATATCAATCACTTTTAAAACTAAGATATGTGTGTCGGTAGATAGATAATATTAATAATAATATTAGTATTATTTTGTGTAGTGCCTTTCCAAAGCTCAAGGATGCTGTACAGAAATAAAACATTAAACAGAGAAACATAAAACAAATACACATTATAAAACAAAGAACAATGGGAGAGCAGCAAAGCATGTTTTTAAGCATCTATTAACACCATCAAAACGGCAGGTGAGACTGGCCAAAAGAGAACATACATTGCGGCCAGAGGCATGAAGAAAAATAAATATCCTCTCGCATTTAACCGCTAAACACCATAGCATGGGAAAGATGGGAGATAAACAGCAGACAGTTCACAGCAAGTACGTAGTTATTGCATAAAAGAATGTAGGACACAAATGGTCCATATTCCTATTGGTAATGCATTTCTATTTCTAAAACATTACATACAGCCCATTTACACAAGCAAATTCTTATGAATGGGCTTTCTTCATTTTTATCAACGTTGCTTGTCAGGGAATGGATTATATAATAGGATGCAGAGGGTGCAATAACCGGAGAAAAACCTCCATATTAAAGTGCAGTTTACCCAGCCCGTTGTCACTTTGCGTGTGCAATTTCTTCAACCCACCTGCGCCTAGACTTAGTGCAAGCTAAGTGCATGAAATCACAAAACTTCATGGCCATGCCAACTGACGTTGCACATATGACGGATTGCATAGTGCTGCACTTAAGGAATAGCGCTCTTAAAATAGGGCCCAGAATGTTTCTTCTTGTGTCTGTATGACTGTCTCTCTTTCGCTTTCTATCATTTTACCTGCTTTGAGGTAATGTTTTCCAAGTCCTCAGTCCTCATGATATCCCGCAGCTGTGCTTTGATCTCCCTCTCAACTGACTGCCGATCAGATGATGAACTTCCTCCAGTGTGCTTTCTGACTGACTCCAGGCCAGTCATGGCCCCCCATTCATTAAGGCAGTGCTGGTCAGATTCCACATGCACTCTGTAATGTTGTGCCCACTCCAGCCCACATCCAGGAATGACAGCACCACGCAGAGCACGCTCACAGCAACCATGCAGCGCCTGCAACACTGACCTTGTGCAGAGTGAGACAATGAAGTGACATACAACAGTAAGTTGTGTACAAGCAGTCTGTAAACCACAAGTACAGTGTTACAAGTCACAGAGCTAATTCAGTACCTTTTCATAGATGTATTATAGGGACTATGAGATGATTGACCAAGTCCATAACAAAGACAGGTTAAGGCAACCAAATTATTTTTTTAAATTATTAAAAGAAAATGTATAAATAACAGAAGAATTAATGAATTAATGTGGTTTGAAGTATGTATACTGCAATGCAAACATTGCATTTTGTTTTTGGTTAAGGAAATAAGGGTAAGTTTGTTTCCTCAGCATTTCCTGCTTTAAAGCTTACCACATCGTCTGAATGGACACAGGCTTGAAGATTCGTGTCATTTCTGCTGATGTAACACTGAAACCTCTGTAAGACAAAGAGTGAAACAAACTGTTAGAAAAGAAGAACTTTGAGGCTAAGGCTTCAACAGTGGATAAAGTTCTGGTGAGTTGTGCAGATAGATACATTCCTACAGAACACATTTTCCTGTTACCTTTTATTTATTGGATATATTATTGGACATAACAGCAATTATATTAGAAGCAGCCTGCCTTGAGATGTCCCACAGGTCACATAAACTATAACACATAGAGACTGTATCACCTAGATATAATATAGAGACTGTTTTCATTCCCCAAACTACCAAACACAAAACTCTCACTAAATAATTTTGAAAAAATTTGAGTAAGATCAAACTTTAAAAAAAGAAAAGAAAAGAAATGGAAGATAGGGTTACTAAACATTAGATCTCTTTCTACCAAAGCATTCATTGTAAATTAAATTATTACAGATCATAGTTTGGTTGTGCTCTGTTTGACTGAAACCTGGCTTAAGCTGGATGAATATATTAGTTTAAATTAATCTACTCCCACAGGTTATTGTTATAAACATGAGCCTCATCTGACGGGTCAAGGAGGAGATGTTGCTACAATTCACAGTGAAGTTTTTGGTGTTACTCATAGGACAGGATATAAGTTTAAGTCTTTTGAACTAACAATGCTTAATGTGACACCATCAGATAAGACCGTCGTTTTTTTTTTTTTGCTACAGTATATAGATCACTCAGGGCTGACTGGTTTCCTTGGTGAATTTGCAAATTTTTAATCAGATCTAGTAGTTAATGTAGATAGAGCTTTAATTGTTGGTGACTTCAACATTCACATAGACAATGAAAATGAAACATTGGGATTAGCATTTATCGATATTCTCAACTCTCTTGGAGTCAGACAAATGTGACATGGAGTTGATGTTGATACTATAGAAATTCTACCGCAGAGCGATGACATCTCAGATCATTATCTAGTCTCTTGTTTGCTGCGATCAGCTAATGTCACTCAATTTCCTTGCTCTTATCATCTGATCGTGGCTGCATTTCAATTCTAGTGCTTTTAGATCCTAGTGTTGCCTTCAACACGATAGATCACAACATTCTCTTGAATAGGCTGAAGAATTATATTGCATCAGTGGACTTGCATTAGCATGGTTTAGGTCCTATTTATCAGACTGCAACCACTTTGTATGTGTATTCGAGGAATTGTCAAATCAAACAAAAGTTAAGTATGGAGTGCCACAGGGATCAGTTTTAGGGCCCTGCTGTTCTCCTTATACATGCTTCCCCTGGGAGATATTATCAGGAATCATGGAATAAGTTTACACTGTTATGCTGACAATACCCAACTTTATAATTCTTCTAAACCCAACAAAAATTCACAATTCTCCAAATTAGCAAAGAAATCAAAGATTGGATGGCCAGAAATTTCCTTCTACTCAATTTCAACATAACAGAGGTACTAATTATTGGACCAAAAACCTCTAAAAAATAAGCCATTAAAATATAATTTGATCCTCGATGGATGTACTGTTGCATTGTCTTCTACAGCGAAGAACATAGGTGTTATATTTGATACCAATCTGTCCTCTGAAAATCTCATTTCCAATGTTTGTAGAAAAGCATTCTTCCACGTCAGAAATATTTCTAAGTTACGACACATGCGCTCTGTTGCTGATGCCGAAAAACAAATGAATGCGTTCATGACCTCAAGACTAGATTATTGTAATGCATAACTGGGAGGATGTCCAGCAAGTTCAATAAATACATTTACATTTATGCATTTGGCAGACGCTTTTATCCAAAGCGACTTACAGTGCAATTATTACAGTGACAATAGCCCTGGAGCAACCTGGAGTTAAGTGCCTTGCTCAAGGGCCCAACAGTGGCATCTTGGTGGTGCTGGGGCTTGAACCCCCAACCTTCTGGTTAGTAACCCTGAGCCTCAACCACTGAGCCACCACTGCCCCCGTGGTGGTGGCTGAATTAAATAAACTTCAATTGGTTCAAAATGCAGCTGCCAGAGTGCTAACTACAACCAAGAAATACGATCATATTAGCCCAATTTTATAGTTGTTTCTTTGGCTACCTGTTAAATTTCATATCCATTTTAAAATGATGTTAACTACATACAATGCTATGAATGGTCTAGCTCCACAGCACTTAAGTTACCTTCTGACACACTACATTCCATCATGTTCCTTATGATCACAAAATTCTGGCTTGTTAATTATTCCAAGAATATAAAAATCCACAAATGAGGTAGATCCTTTTCCTATTTTGCTCCAAAACTATGGAATAGTCTCCCTAACACTGTTCGGGATGCAGACACACTCACTCAGTTTAAATCTAAACTAAAGACTCATTTATTTACCCAAGCATGCACCGAATGTATCCATCAACTCACAATTAGGCTCCTTTAGTTAGGTTTGCTGGAACCAGAAACATCATGATACTCAGCATAAAACTGAATGGCATCTACACTAATAGTATTCTGTTCATATCTCGAGGTTACCAGAGCCGGCAAGATCCAGCTCCGTTCCTGCTTGGTATTGGACTCCACTGCTATGTGTCTCTGAGTGATGACAACTAAATGCCCCGGTGATAGCCGGACAACACTTCAGTCTTTTACGATGGACTTCAGAGGATGAACTAATGCCAACTCCAACTGTAAGACATCAAATCCTTCATAAGCCACTGCTGAACCTAGGACTTTGGATAGACCCCACCGAACCTCACCGAAATGACCTGCCGGATGAACTGCGATGTACCTCATTGATCTCTGCCTGCATAGACTATTATTGTATTGCCAACTAAAGACTTCATCAGCCGACTAACAAAGTTAGTTAGTTCAAGTCAGAAGTTTACATACACCTTAGCCAAATACATTTAAACTCAAATACAATTCCTGACATTTAGTTGTAGAAAACATTCCCCATCTTAGGTCAGTTAGGATTAACTACTTTATTTTAAGTATGTGAAATGTTAGAATAATAGTAGAGAGAATGATTTATTTCAGCTTTTATGTCTTTTATCACATTCCGAGTGGGTAAGAAGTTTACATACACTTGTATTAGTATTAGTATTTGGTGTCATTGCCTTTAAATTGTTTAACTTGGGTCAAACTTTCTGGGTAACCTTCCACAAGATTCTCACAATGAGAAGTTGGAATCTTTTCTCTTTCCTCCAGACAGAACTGGTAACTGAGTCAGGTTTGAAGGCCTCCTTGCTCGCACATGCTTTTTCAGTTCTTCCCATAAATTGTCTATCAGATTGAGGTCAGGCCTTTGTGATGGCCACTCCAATACCTTGACTTTGTTGTCCTCAAGTCAATTTACCACAACTTTGGAGGTATGCTTGGGGTCATCGTCCATTTGGAAGACCCATTTACGACTTAGCTTTAACTTCCCGGCTGATGTCTTGAGATGTCTTCAATATATCCACATTATGTTCCTTCCTCATGATGCCATCTATTTTGTGAAGTGCACCAGTCCCTCCTTCAGCAAAGCACCCCCACAACATCATGCTTCCACCCCCATGCTTCACGGTTGGGATGGTGTTCTTCGGCTTGCAAGCCTTGCCCTTTTTCCTCCAAACATAACAATGGTCATTATGACCAAACAGTTAAATTTTTGTTTCATTAGACCAGAGGATATTTCACCAAAAAGTAAGATCTTTTTCACCATGTGCACTTGCAAACTGTAGTTTGGATTTTTATGGCAGTTTTGGAGCAGTGGATTCTTCCTTGCTGAGCAGCCTTTCAGGTTATGTTGATATAGGTCTCATTTTACTGTGGATATAGCTACTCATCTACCTGTTTCCTCCAGCATCTTCACAAGATCCTTTGCTGTTTTTCTGGGATTTATTTGCACTTTTCACACTAAAATATGTTCATCTCTAGGAGTCAGAATGTGTCTACTTCCTGAGCAGTATGATGGCTGCATGGTTCCATGGTGTTTAAACTTGAGTACTATTGTTTGTACAGATGAACGTGGTACCTTCAGGTATTTGTAAATTTCTCCCATGGATGACCAGGCTTGTGGAGGTCCACAATTTTATTTCTGAGGTCTTGGCTGATTCCTTTTGATTTTCAAAAGAGGCACTGAGTTTGAAGGTAGGCCTTAAAATACATCAACAAGTACAGCTCTAATTCAGTAGACCTCTTAAATACTTATTATGTAAAAAGATGACTTTGACAATAAGACTAAGATTACTGTTATATTACTTACATTCAAAACATACTCTCTATTATTAACACTTAAACACCATGTATTTACATTCCCTGCTGTTTGTCTTTTTTATTATTATTATTATTATTTGATTTCTGGTCAGAGTGGTTCAGTTTTATGCTCATACCCATCTCCATCTAGGTAAACCTGTGTGTCACTCCATATCGGCAAGACAAGGCCAATGGTGCATTCATCACTAAGGAAGATAAAAGAAATAGAGTGAAAAAGTGAGTTGGAGAAGACAGGCTTTCAGAAATATAAAGTAATTTGCAACAACATTTCATACTGCAACTATACATGTAAAACAAATAAATAATAAAATAACTGCAAATTCAATGTGGAAAAAGTAGTAATAGCTGTTATCAAAAATAAAAAGAGCCTAAGTGATCTGTTCGTGTTTGTGAAAACTTGATTGATATTTGAGGTTATCGAAAATGCTACAATATTTATCCTATAACCGATTTATAAATATTTAATACTTTTATATATATATATATATATATATATATATATATATATATATATTATATTTTGCGTTTCTTTTTCCATAAATTTGTATTTATTTTACCAGCACAAAATATATATATATACAATCAAATAAAATGCAATCCTATTTACCCCATCCCCTCCTATAACCCCTGCCCCAGTTGAGTATACAACACAAATAAACACAGATCATGAAACTATTTATAACTAAAAGTAAATACATAATCTATAAAGAAAAAAAATCATAATAAATATACAAATTACATCAATACATCAAAATATATGAATATATACTGTATATAAATACATAGTATAAACATATGAACAGATATTCAAATCCCCACCACACCCATATTAACACAAATATATTTTATACTTAACAAATCAAAACCCAACAATGAACTTGCTAGACTAGCTGACAGAACCCATTTTGGCCTATCTCTCCATGGATTGAATTCTTTCATGTTTGGAGTAAATCGATTCTTGATTTTTACTGCACTCTTTTCCCATAATTCTATTGTAATCCATCATAATAACACCCCAAAGGTACAATAACCATTTCACAATAAGTAACTTGTAGCCAATGCTGTACAATTAACTTATTTGCTACTATTAAACCAGCCAGCAAGATCTTACATTGTTTTCTGTTAGTTGAAATTGTGAATCGTCATTAAGCAAAACAATAATTGGTTCTGTCGGAATGTTCTTTCCCAGTAATCCTGACAATATAAAAGTTAATTTCTTCCAAAATTAGTAGGCCACTGGTCATAGAAGGCAATCCCACACCATATGTTTAACAGTACCAGAAAATGTGTATATAGACCACAAATTGAACTGGACATTTGCATAGCCTTATATCTAGACATGGGTGACCAATAAGCTCTGTGACAAAATTTTAAATGCATTAATTGATGGATTGGATTTTTTATTCCTTAAAAATATTTTCCCAAACTACCTCCAAAGCTACAGACTCTGATGTGACCTAAATCCCCTTCCCAATGTTTATTTACACCCAGATTAGAAGATTATATTTCCAAAAGCCAAGAATACAAAATTAAAACAAAACCTCTAGAAGGAGATTCTAATATCCTCTCAATAACTGGAAGACTCTTTAGTCCACATCCCCATGGGATCTCATAAACTCAGAGTGCCAATTACAGTTTGAGATATAGAAAAAATTATGATCCCAAAATATCATAGAAAAGAGTTCTTGAATATTATAATAAAAATAATAAACTTTATTTATATAGCACCTTTCATAACATAAAATGCAGCTCAAAGTGCTTTACAAGAAAAGGGTATTAAAACAAAAAAGACAGATATAGACAGAGATTTTAAAAAATAATTTTTTTAACCAACAAAAACAAAAAAATATCAGAGGGTGAAAAGAAAGGCCATAAAAATAAGTTTTAAGCTGCTTCTAGAAATTATCAAGAGGTTTCTTGTCTAATATGTGGTGGGACTCTGTTCCAAATCCTCTGTGCACAGCTACAAAAAGCTGCATCGCCATTCTTTTTGCAACTTATTTGTGGCCAGGGTTAAGTGACCTTAAGTTTGGAACATACATTTCAGACAAGCAGTCTGAAAAATATGTGCTAGACCATTTAGGGATTTAAAAACAAATAAGATAATTTCAAAGTCTATTCTCCACGTTACAGGTAGCCAGTGCAAAAATGCTAAAACTGGGTTACCATGTTCTCTTTTCCTGGTTTTGGTTACAATTTTTGCTGCTGAATTTGAACAAGTTGCAGCTGATCAAATGTTTTATTTTTTGGCAAACCAGAATAAAGTGCATCACAGTAATCTAAGCATGAAAATACAAAAGCATGAGTCAGTTTCTTAGCATCTTCCAGAGAGAGGTATGTTCTAACACTTGAAAGTTGAACTCTTATAAAAAGCTATCTTTGTAATGTTGCTGATGTAACTTTTAAAATTCAGTTCAGAGTCGAGGATAACACCCAGGTTTTTTACTTCAGGCTTAATCTGTAGAGCCAGATTTCCAAGCCTGCTTAAGATTTCTTCTCTGTAAGCATCTGTACCAATTAGAAGAACTTCTGTTTTTTCTTCATTTAATTTAAGAAAATTGCCACTCATCCACACTACAATGATAGAGAGGCAATTTATTAATGGATTTAGGGCCTCCTAGTCATCTGGCGCTACAGATTTGTATAACTGGGTGTCATCCGCAAAACAATGAAAGTTTACAACATAGTCACAAATAATTTCTCCACTCGGAAGCATATACAGGGAGAATAGTAGCAGACCAAGAATTTAACCCTGAGGAACGCCATGGAGAAAATCACGCTAGTCAGAGGCATGTCCACCAAGGCTAACAAAATAACTTCTGCCAGTGAGGTAGGTATTACCCATTTTAGAGCGGTTCCAGAGAATCCAATCAAACATTAAAGTCAGTTAAGAAGTAGCTCATGGTCAAATGTATTGAATGCAGCACTTAGATCAAGACGGACAAGAATAGAAACGTTTATATTATCTGTGCTCACTCTGAGATAATTTATTACTTTTACAAGAGACCTCTTCGAAAACCAGACTGAAATTTCTCATGTAACTCGTTGTTACTGTTGTATCTGTTTTTGCACTGCCTTTTCTAGAATCTTACCTAGGAAAGGCAGGTTGGATATGGCCCTAAAATTAATCAAAACAGAAGAGTCAAGAGTGCGCTATTTCAGTACAGTCCTGACTAGAGCTGTTTTGAGTAGGTCTGGAAAAATGCCCATCTCAAGAGTGTGAAATACGTCAAGGATAAAACTATCTAAAACCTCCTTTAAAAAGAAAGTGGGAATGGCATCAAGGGAGCAAGTGGAGGATTTCAGCTGCTTAATGATTCCCCCTTTACTCATTTTATAAAATAATTATAAAAATTTCCCCAAGAGGCACCAGCAGGATTTTGACACGTAGTAGAATTTATGATACTAGCACGGATATTATCAATCTTGTTTTCAAAGAACGATGCAAACGCCTCACATTTTGACAGTGATGCATGGTGTATTTGATCACATGATTGAGAAGGATTTAAAAGGTGGTCAATAGTTTAAAAATAAAGAGTTCTAGGGGGGCCTGGGTAGCTCAGCATGTAAAGATGCTGACTACCACACCTGGAGTCGCAAGTTCAAATCCAGGGCGTTGTGATTACAGTCAGGCTTCCTAAGTGATTACAGTCAGGCTTCCTAAGCAACCAATTGGCCCGGTTGCTAAGGTGGGTAGAGTCACGTTGGGTTAATCTCCTCGTGGTCACTATAATGTGGTTCTCGCTCTTGGTGGGGCGTTTGGTGAGTTGTGCATGGATGCCGCGGAGAATAGCATTAGCCTCCACACTGACTAGGTCTCCACGGTAACGCACTCAACAAGCCAAGTGATAAGATGCGTGGACTGAGTGTCTCAGACGCGGAGACAACTGAGATTGGTCATTCGCCACCCGGATTGAGGCGAGTCACTACGCCACCACGAGGACCTAGAGTGCATTGGGAATTTAGGCATGCCAATTTGGGGAGAAAAGGAGCGAAAATCCACAAAACAAAATTAAATTAAGAGAGAGGCTAACTAATAAGGTCTTATTAGTAAGTGCCCAGATGTTTAACATAGCCTGATTAGCTGGGCTGCGATTTTCCTAGGGGTACAGAAATCAGGTTAGATCTTCTCCTCAACTGTGTCTGTGCTTTGATCTTTCTATCAGAAATTACGGTTTCAATATTAGAGAAATTTCTATCTTAACAACAGTTTTGAAATTATGCTGGAGATGCTTTCTGTATTGTCATAGTTTGGGCTGTAGGGGGAACTGGTGATGCAAACAGGAGGTAAAAAGTTTGCAAGGAGCGGGTAAGGGCAATCGGTGTGTAGTCTGGAGCTGATGTGGATCAGGAGACGATCAGTCAGTGACATGGGGCTGTGGTAACTGCATGAAAACTGCTTGCTAAAAGTGCATGCGTGACATGGAAGCTGGAGTGTATGCCATCACTGCTAAAAAAGAAACATTTCTAAAGAAGATCCTAAGTGTAATGAACTGTACTTATGATTACTTAATAATATGGTTTATAAAGACTTACTACCTGTTAGAGTCACAGAAGTCCATGCCAAGTAGTAGACTCTCCTGTTTTTCATTAAGGGTGCCAACTATGAGCAAATATCTCAGTCTAATTGGGCTCACCGACTCCAAACGCACAGCCTGAGGGAGAGAGACATTTTTAACTCTGATATTAAAATGCAGAAAGTTTAACTCAGGTTTAACCTGAATAAATGAGACACAGCAGTAAATGTTTGAGCCGGACTGATTTTAATCATTTCATATTAGTGAGAGATGAAATTTGATTTTCTTCCCATTATTATAATTCAAGCATAGCACATGGTAATAGCCCAACTGTTTTGAGCAAGCATATAGACTAGTACAGCTTTGTAAAATGTTTTGTGCATATCTTTATTCATGTGTATATTTGTTCAAGTCAAGGCAAAGTTGGGTTAAAGGGATAGTTTACCCAAAAAAGATTTACTCACCCTCATGACATCCCAGGTGTGTATTACTTTCTTTCTTTACCAGAACACACCAGAAGAAAAAGTGAAAATATCTTACCTCAGTAGGTCCTTAAATGCAAGTGAAAGGAGATTTTGTTTTGAAGGTCAAAAAAATAAATCACAGACAGTCAGCTTAAATTTCATCCATATGGCACCAGCTGTTAAATTAATGTTTTCTAAAGTGATAAGATCACTTTTGGAGCGAAAAAATATACATATTTAAGTACTTTTAACTATAAACCATCACTTCCATTTCTCGTGTGATGTATTTCATGTTGCCATGATACAGAGATAATCTTTTTCATGCGGTTGAGACGTCCAGGATAAGCACACAAACAGACCATTGTTAGTAAAGAAGCATAAATACAGATCTAAACCAAAACCAACCAAGCTACTGTACAGTGTTCCTCCTACACAGTTGTAAACAGCGCTGCTCTTCCGGCTGTGATTCACATGCGTCAGTTCTCGTGTGTTTCAAATGCCAATGAGATTATATCACACGTGCATACCACAGCAGAACGGAAGCATAATTTAGAGTAAAAAAAGTACTTAAATATGTATCTTTTTCGAACCAAAAATGATTGTGTCGCTTTAGAAGGCTTGAATTTAACAGCTGGTGTCGTATGGATGAGGTATATGCTGACTGTAATTTTTAGAGCTTCAAAAGGGAAATCTCCATTCACTTGCATTTTAAGGACCTACTGAGATAAGATATTTTTCTTCAAATGTGTTCTGGAGAAGAAAGGAAGTCATACACAACCGTGATATAATGAGAGTAAATAATGAGAGAATTTTTGGGTGAACTATCCCTTTAACTGTCATTTTTCTCCTGCGTAGCAGAAGATAGAAAAACTGAAGTGTTTTACAGAAACCACATTGAAGAACATGTGACAGAGTTGTGACATATGCTTGCAGTAAGTACTAACACTTCTATAAGTCAGAGTAAATTAGAAAATAATACAATACAGTGTACAGTCTGTACAAATACTTAAGGTACTTATTGCACAATGACTGACAGTGTAAAAGTATTAGGCCTATACAAGGTTCCCACATATTTGTTTGACTGAAAAATGTTCATGACTTTTCCACTCATTCATGATTACTGTGAAATGACTTTTAAAAATAATTTTAAACATTTGTACTTACAAGAGCAATTTGGCTGGCTGATGAAATAGTTTAGAGCTGACCATATATTCACTATAGAAATCGCCATTACTTTTAATGCCTTTATAAGATTTCCATAACTTTTGCAGCCCTGGAATTTACAACTGTGATATTCCATGATATTTTCAGGTTTTTCATGAGAGTGGAAAATCGTAGTATAAAAATGGCAATGTTGTAAAACATGAAGTGAGGTTTGGGGGATCCTAACCAGTTTGACTATGTCCTCTGGTCGTAGTAATGAAATCATTGCATTCAAATGTCTGCGTTGAGTGTCAGAGGCTCGAGGGCGTATGGTTTCTTCTCGTAATCCCTCCCTCTCTCTCTCTTCCAGCAGGAGCACTGCCCCCTTAACCAGGGCGAAACTTTCTCTGGTGTGTGGAAATGAAAGATTAATCAGTTAAGCATTTCTAGTAACACTATATACACTAAAATATACATGCTTGATTACAATTGTATCAGGAAAAATCACCTTTTCTGAAATCTTCCTCGTCTTGGGATAGGTTCATCCTTGAAAAAAATCAGTTGATTAAATTAAGTATATCAAATTGAAATTTGTGGGAGTCAAGCAATGCTAAAGATTGGTGATGGGAATGAAATTGAAAGCTAGACACCAAAGGAGACCAGCAGACACTGCTTAACTCCTTTGGATCATCTGACTGTGTAGGCACTACATTTCAGTGTAACAGTAAGGACTGAGTTTGCCAAAATAATTGAATACACACTTGCACCAGTGAAGGGCTCTTTAACCTTTTTTCTCACCCAACTCATTTGCAGATGAGTTTTTGGATAGGGGAAGGAAACCTAGAAACAGAATAACAAGGCATTCTGACAAAAAAAACAAAAAAACAATTGCAATGCTGTGACAGTGTGCTAAGACACGAAGGAAGTTCATACTGAAGACGATAGAGGCTAACAGACAGTGAAAGAGGAAGACTGGCAGAGAAGAAGACACCAAAGATGCTGTTTTCAGTGCTTGTATGGAATGAAACAGAAGACAGTAACATTACCTGTTATGTGACTGACGTGTCCAGCCAGAGACAGGTAGAAAGAGAAGAGAGGGGTTGGAGAGGAGGGGCAATGAGGTTTTAGGTTCAAACTCACGTGAGATTTTACTCAAAGCAGTTTAAAAAAAGTCTGTCCAAGAAGATTCTAGTACACTACATAGTATGCACAGTTTATGGGTTAAAAGAAATCTTGTTGAGTTATGTTATAGATATGTAGACTACCATCCTGCCAACACAGACACAGAATGATTAATGGACATTGTCAAAAACCTCTCAAGAGCAACTATGAAAGTTATCGCAGAATCATAACAAATTTCTGGGGCATTTGGAACAGAATTGGATGAGCATTTACATTTAGGCCTATAATAAATATGTTAAATAAATATTCCTTTAAAGTTTGGGAAGCTTTTGGTATACTACCAAGAAGGCACTCATAATATGGGATCAAAATCCCATCAAAAGTACTGCGGTCACGGATCCAAAAATAATATGCGAGAATCGAAATAATAAGCATGAATCAAAAAATAATAAGTGCAGTTAAAAAATAATAAGTGCAAAAATAAATAAAAAGTGCAGAACAAAATAATAAGCCCAGATCAAAAAATAACAAACATGAATCAAAAAAATATATAAACATTTAAAATATGCTGCAAATTCATCAGAATTGCAAACAAATTCTGTTGTCCTTGGTTATATTGCTGTTTTTTGTGCTCTGACCATTTGGATCAAATTTCAATTTTTTGTAAGCTTGCGCTGTATTTTTCTTTGCTTTTGTTTCCAAGTTCTGCGCTTGGCTTTCGAAAGCTTGTGAGTTGAGTTTCATGTAAATCAGGGGGCGTTTTGCATCCCTATTGGTCCACTAGTTCTTGATCGACAGCTCCTCCTCTAGCCAATCATTCGAAGAGGGGAGGTTTTAAATGTAAATTTTTACTTCTTAGACCCAACAAATCTCACCTGTGTGCAAACAGACGGTTTTCTGTAAAAGGTCAGCAAAGCCATTCCACAGCTGGTTTTCTTGCCTTAACACCGGCAGAGAGTCTCTGCAAGTGTACTGGCTTGAGTGAAGAATCTATGACACAAATTAATACAAATAATAAAGTATTTTTCAAAAATAACAAATTTATATTAATTTAATTAAAATAAATGTACACATTATGTTACATAATAAAATATTTTATATTTATTGTTTACATTTATTTTAATTAAATAAATGTAAATGTGTGTGTACAGTATATATATATATATATATATATATATATATATATATATATATATATATATATATATAAACTATTTTAATTATACAATATTTTTTATTTGTATTTATGTAAATGTAATTTAATTAAATTACATTTAATTGATCAAAATAAAACAATATTTTTATAAGTATAATAATTATATTATATTTTGTAGGCTATTATATTTAGTTTACAACAGCACGAACACAAGCGGAGTGATACACATACATATACCACAGTTAGTTCCGGTCCTCGAATCTGATTGGACAAGAGACGTTCCATTGTGTTCGTGCTGTTCTAAACTAAAGTGTAAGCATATGTGTTAGGAGTTACTGTCTTTATTTTTTAAATTACATATGTTAGCCAGCAGGTGGTGGCAAAAGATAATTTTTGTGTGTAATATGAGCCAGTTGGCACGACGTAAAGTGAATCCGTTTGTCATTGCTTACATAGAACAGCGCTCTGTGAGTTTCCACATTGGAAACATACTGTTTAAAATGGGGGAGGACATCGCTGTTTCTATAGTGAATGACATTTGCGCACTGGCTACCCCGAAATAGAGAGGAATACCCCACTTGGACGTCTATATTCCACTGAGAAAGCTGACCTTCAGACAGCTGTAAGCATCTCTTATTGGGTATGGCAACAGGTGATCGCACATGCTCCATATCTCTCTCTCTCTCTTTCTCTCTCTCTCTCTCAATTAAATTTTTTCAATTCAAATGTGCTTTATTTGCATGACAAATTGTACATTGTATTGCCAAAGCATTTATATGAGCATGAAAAATAACAGAGTAGAACAAATTCTGTATTGAACAAGTGTGTAAAAAAAAATGTATATACTTTCAGTGGTGTTTGTGTGCTTGTGTGTGTGTGTGTGTGTGTGTGTGTGTGTGTGTGTGTGTGTGTGTGTGTGTGTGTGTGTGTGTGTGTGTGTGTGTGTGTGTGTGTAAATGGGCGCATCACTGTTTGGTCGACTCTTCCCTCTTTTTGTGGCAGAAATGTATGTACTTTGCTGCTAGTGAAATGCAGTCTCTTTGTTCACCAAGTAAATATTGAGCTTGTGCATCATTCTTCAACTTTCTGAAGTTGGGACAAATCATTTTAAAATTTGTGTGGATGAGGGTGTCCATGTCCTGAGGCTGATTATTGTTAGTCTGTTTTTGGAGCCTCAGGACCAGCTGGATTATGGGACTCTTCTCAGCGTTCACTTCCTGGTCTCTCTCTCTCTCTCTCTCTCTCTCTCTCTCTCTCTCTCTCTGTCTCTCTCTCTCTCTCTCTCTCTCTCTCTCTCTCTCTCTCTCTCTCTCTCACATTCAAACACACACATCCATGCGTCTATCCTTGCTTATCCAATAACTCAGCACAAGCAGTGATACTATTTCTGAAGTGAAAATTTTGAATTAGGCTACTAACGGAGGCTTGGACGCATCATTTGTTTCGAACCAGCAACATCAGATTCTGATCGGTCGCGTAATAATGCATTTGCCATGCACAAATGCGTTTTTACCGTACTCAGTTTTTCCTAATTTTTTAAAACGTACTTGTTAATTGAACTGTTGTGTATATAAGCAATATTACACTCGCAATCTTGCAATATGGCCCTACATCAGCACTGCTGTATTACCTACGGCACACGTGCATATTGCACTCTTGCTCGTGTGATATTACTTAAATATAGTGTACACACACATACATGTGCAATGTCGGCCACTTATAATTATTTCTACATTCTCAAATCATCAACTGTCATTTCTCTCATTTTAAACATTATTCCAGTTTAAACAGTCAAACGGATCCCAGGTTTGAGATGGAGACTTGCCATGCATTTCTTTGCGATATATGACACAACATAAGAGCTCTATTCCCACACGCCCTGAAACCTCAAAATGATACGTCGCAAAATATGCACGATGTTTTAAGTGGCTGAAGCTGTAATTATATCGTAGTAAAGGCGTTGTGCACGATGCTGATACTGTATACAATATCTCGGAGCTCAAGCGTTTGCTGCTTCACGAGACTGTCAGGTGTCAGAGTAACAAACGTATTTACCTGTTAGACCTTTCGGTTTCATCACTTGCTTGAAAAAACCTAATGATAAAATATGCCAAATACCTAATATATCCTGCTGATATGACTGTAGGTTGATGATTTATACTTATGTTGCTCGTAAGCCACAGCTGTTTCAACCAAAAACACGACTCGAGGCTTGACATGGCCAGTTCCTTATGGAAAGCAAAAGAGGGCGGACTAAACACGGACAGTTCGCTCGCTTACCTGATCCGTGGAAACCCTGCGGAATTATGAAAATTCACTCCTTATGTCATCTTCCAGGAGAAATCTTAGTTATTTTAATCCTCTGAACACAACTTTCGCATTGGATTGGTCCTCAATACATTTAAAGGGGAAGGCAGTTTGCTATGCCATGAAACCAGGAAGACTTATTCTCGGCCGAGGAGGAGGCGGATCGGGAGTAATTCGTTTATTAAAGCGACAGAGACATTAATAATGATTCAGTTAATCGGGTCGGTGGGTCAGTGTTTCAGATGAAATTATGATAGAAATCCTCAGCATCTACTGAAGGAATAGCTCACTTAAAAAATTAACATTCTCTCATCAGTAACTCACCGTGATGGCATCCCAGAAATGACTTTCTTACTTCAGCAGAACAAAAATATTGAAGAATATTCAGTCAATGCAAGTGAATATGACCAGAATTTTAAAGCTCTGAAAAGCATCTAAAGGCACCATAAAAGTAATCCATATGACTCTAGTGGTTAAATCCAAATCTTCAGAAATGACATGATAGGTGTGGGTGAGAAACAGATCAATATTTATTCCTTTTTTAATATCAATATTATAAAAACTTTCAAACAGCCCTCTTAAGCATTCTCTTCTCTCCTAAAAGTTATTTTGCCACCTACTGGGCAGGGAGGAGAATTTATAGTAAAAAAAGGGTGTGATATTTATACAAAATATTTATTTTGTTTCTCACCCACACTTATCATATTGCTTCTGAAAACATGTATTTAACCACTGAAGTTGTATGGATCACTTATGCTGCCATTATGTGCTTTTTGGAGCTTCAAAGCTTTGGCCACCATTCACTTGCATTGTATGGACCAACAGAGCTGAGATACTCCTCTAAAAATATTCATTTGTGCTCTGCAGAAGATAGAAATTCATACACATCTATGAATGGTAGAGGGTGAGTAAACAATGAGATAACTTTCATTTTTGGGTGAACTTTTCCTTTAACGCATTCTTTGATATCACACGTAAATCACCAGACGTATATGATGTGTGTGATTACATCTGGAAGACATATCTTTTTAGGCTGTTTGTTCATCTGAAATGCATCTGTAAGATGTTTTCTCTTGAATGGCAAAAAGACATTCAGATGTCTTTGAGACATGTTTTAGAATGTATGTATGCATGCATGTTTTTACGATTTAGAATGTAAATCTGCTCATTTAAAAAATGTTTATCAGAAGTTCATTAGAATGTCAACTTACATTTAGCGAAATAAAAGATAACACATTTGGCAATAAACAAAACCTCAAGCAGAGCACAGTTAAGAGTGGCTCTTATTAAATCAGGAAGTATTTAAATAATAATTTGTATTACCGTATGTTTTTACCATGCATTATAATACACATCTACATTAAAGCAATATTCCGGGTTATATACAAGTTAAGCGCAATCGACAGCATTTGTAGCATAACATTGATTACCACAAAAATTTATTTTGACTTACCCCTCATTTTCTTTAAAAAAAAGCACAAATCTGGGTTACAGTGAGGCACTTACAATGGAAGTGAATATTTGGCATGTTTATAACAAAATATTTAAATTAATTTGGCCCAAACTAATCTGTTTCTTGTGAGTATTTTTGAACATAAAAATACTCACTTCTTCAAAAGTATACAGTAGCCACACGACATAAACAGTATGTGTGTAAACATGATTTAAGTGTGATAAAATCGCTTGCTAATATTTTCTGTGTAAAATTATAGCCAATTTTACAATGTTGCCATGATGTACGATGTCAACAAACCCTTAACCCCTAAAATGACTTTAAAAATTACAATTTAGACAACTTTACATCTCAAATAATACATGAGTTTTAACATATTAACTGATGTCAGTGCTTTTATAAAATTAGAAGCTTCACATTTCTCCCTTTAAACCCTCTAAAAATGTCATCATTGTCACTATCATTGTAAGTGCCTCACTTTAATTTTATTTTTATTTCTGATTTTTTAAAGAAAAGGAGGAATTGGTAAAACATTTTTGTGGTAATCAACATTATGCCACAAATGCTGTCGATTGAGCTTAATTTACATTGATCTGGAATATTCCTTTAACCCTTATCACCATTCATTTACATCTGGTAATTTCTGAATTTTGCTGTCAAATTTGCCAAATTTCAATATCATTAATTCAATTCATTTTACTTCTGCACAGCAGCTGAATAAGCAAAATAAATTGTGTCCTTGCCATAGTAGGGGAAACATATAACAGATCTTTTCAAATGTTGTTCTTACTACACATACTCGTCAGTTGAAATCCTTTTTGTTGAAGAGCACACTGCTGAAAAGTAATTAAAAAAGTGATTCAGTATACTGAAAAGCAGCACAATACATTATTGTTAGCTTGAGGTGGCTACGTTTAGGCGCTGGTTTGCCAGTCTGTTCTGCTCTGCAAGCATGGGTTCGAATCCCATCCTTGTCAGTTGTGAGCTTTGTCGGAGAAGACCGTGTTGAAAAGTTACCCCCGAAAATCTACCTAAGTACTAGCACAAAATGCTGCTGTGCTGAGCTCCTGGTACATCATTAAAATGGGTCTATTCTCGTATCTGCAGAAACAGGTGAAAAATCGACACACGCATTGTGGTTAACCTCTGAGCTATTGATACTGGCTTATGGAAAGCACCACAATTCACCTATAATTGACTTGTTATATGACAAGATGGCTGAGTGGTTGATGGACTGATGACTCAGTTGTGCTATGCATGTGTGGGTTCCAATCCCATCATCGTTGGTCAGCAGCTTTGTTGTTGGGGAGTTCTTTAAACATTGTTTTAAAGTAAAAAGTCACTTCTGATACTAGCGTAACCCCTTCTTTTCTGTTACCTTGTCAATGATGATGCTAGTCAAGTGCAGATTGAGTTTATCCTCTTTATTGAGCTGGTATTAGGGATGGGCGAATCGATCCTAAAGTAGGTTCCCCCCTGGATCTACGCCCTTGGTTTTCTCTGTCGTTTAACTAAATCCCATTTTTAAACTATAGTTACTGTAGTGAAACAATGGTTAATTTTTGTATGGGTAAACAAAACAGAAGTCTAATAATTTTCTGTTTAGGCTCACAAATGTAAATAATAATAATAATAATGACTTATGACTAAAAATAATATTTTAAATTACCAATTTTTTCCTAAGAAATAAATTAAAAAAAAAAAAAAACATATAAATTCAATAGAAGAAAGGTATTGGTATTGATATCAACAATATTGGGCTTGAAATTATATCGGATCGAAAAGAAAATAAGTGGTATCGCCCACCCCTAGCAGGTATATCTGTTTTTATCTGCTCACGATTTGTGAGATCAACAATCAAAACAAAATAAACAGCCAAAAACACCTTCTCCGCTCCAAAACTCCTAAAAGCACAAAAATCAAGCATTTGTTTTATCACGCACACTCCAACCTCATGTTGCACAGTGCTAGCAAAACCAACCTATATCTTTCTCAAATTAGCTGATAAAGAAAACACTGAAATCTTGAAATACTAAGCTAAATTTTGCACCTAATACCTTTTCAGTTGTTCATTAAGCACTTTTTTAACAGGTTAGACATGCACATGTAAAATTAATAAAATAAAGAATTAATTATTTAGTACTTGTGGAGTGAACATTTGAACGTGCCGTCTTTCTCACTGCCAAATTCAGACTGAGTGAGATAAACGTCTCGGTTAAGTACATAACCTCGGTTCCCTGAGATGAAGGGAACGAGACATTCCGTTTACTAACGTATATGGGGAGTCCCTTCATACACAACCTATTTGAAACCTCACTACAGTAATGCCAATATTCTAATATTGGCTATGGTGTTTGAGCCCCACCTGTTTTGGTGCGAATAATTTATATTGGTTGTCGAACGCGACTAATTCCGTTATACATTTCCTTACCTAATAAGGCACAATAAGGACAGTTTAATTTAGTTCATAGCTCACATATTTCGAGACTCTAAAGACTCCCTTCTTAATTTAGCACGCGTGCAAATTACCCTACATACAATGGTGGTAAAATGTGTGCAAAATACCCATTTTAACTGACCCCATCCACATCTCTAAATTATATATGTAATAGCCTACAGCAGTCACAAGCCATAAAACATTTTATGCTCAAACGGAGCATAGCACAGGCGGCTCGGCCCCGCTCTGTCTCAAGCCAGCACCCGGCAAAAAGACCCATGCCCACAAACTCAGCGCCTGCACCGGCCCCTGCCGGTGATGTACTTGCTTGTCTTCGTGGTGTTTCCTTGCGTACTTTGTGTGGCTTGGTTCTTGGTCGAAAGTTCGTTCCATCGATGTTTTGATCTCTTTGTGACCGAATTTATTGTCTGTATGAATGGTGAGGTTAGCTGTGAAGCGAGGCCTTCTCACTCCTTCTCGGTACGTCGAGTCCTGAGTTCCCTTGGATCTCACATGGGAGGACCTGGCCGTCAGCTGAGCGACCAGACGAAGCACGTGCAGGCAGAAGAGCGAAGAGATGAAGAGAGCGACAAAGAGAGGAAGAGAGAATGTGTGTTTTCCCAAATATTTAAAATTGCAAACAAATTCAATTGGAATCCCACGAAGCATTACAGGTTCCAACTTCAAAATATTCTGCTTATCTCCAGTAATTACCAATTCATTTGTTTTATCCACATTTACCACAAGTGCACTCAGCTGACACATTCAAAAGGGATTTTATGTGCTCTTGGTATGTGCGAGTCCTACCTATCTCTCCTACTTGCAAAAGACCCACAAGAGCCATATCATCATTATATTTAAAAAGACTGTGATAAAAGATGGTGATAAAATTGCTCCTTGTGGGGCTCCTGTGTTTGATATAATTGTTCCAGACACGTTGCCATTAACAACCACTCTTTGTGGACGTATAGAAAGGAAATCTTTAATCCACCATACAAGTCCCCCATTAATCCCCAAATTAATCAATCGCTGAATAAGAATATGGATTTTCATTGTGTTAAAAGCTGACGTAAAGTCTAAAAACAAAATCCTAGCGTAGTTTGTAGTTTGTTGTACATGTTCAGCAACTGAATTATATAAAGTTAACACAGCATCATCAGAACCTCTAGATTTTCTATATGCAAATTGCAATGGATCTAGAACGTCACTCACAGAATTCATTAGATTAATCTTTCCATGCATTTTCCCAATACAGATGTGTCTTTTCAGAGTCACATGGTCAACTGGGCTTGTCTTTTCCGACTGTTGAGTTATGGTCCTTTGTTTCAGACTCTTAAAAATGTCCAGCTCAAATATAGTGCATATTTAATCATGAGCTTTTATATATTGAGAATGGGATATTCGTTTTCTTCAGCATTTTTTGCATACGCCAGCAAACGCTTACATACTAAACATGACATTTTTTTATGGATGTTATACGTGTAGGTAACAAAACATTAAAATCCCTGGTTACAAAATCCCTGGTTACAAACATTATATTTTATCAAGTTAAGCCTTATAGTTACCATTCTTAGTAGAATGAGATGAATCATACAAAATTAAAGATTATATTTATCAATTATAGGTGATTGCACATCGCTACACACATTTTAAAGAGTTTCATCAGTCTATAATCATTAATTTGTCAGGTACAAACGTTACCACAGTTCAAAGTGATTTTCAGCATTATCTAGCAAGGCTAGATTAAGATGAAATGTCTTAGTGTTATGCAAATCTGATGATCCTTGTAACCTTACAAAGAACAGCGTGGTGTGGGGGTTCCGTCTGAAAGCCGGTAATTTATGATGTGGAAACATTCCAAACTGAAAGGCTGGTATTTTTCTCGTTTCAAATCATGTTGGTGGAATTCTTCTACATATATAATCTTATACTGATGCTGAGTCGTGACATAACGCTCAGCAAATGTACTCACTGCGCCGCCAAAGAGGCCAGCTGGAGACACTGGGGCAGCCAATTGAAATGTCTTCTCTCTGTCACATCTCCGTGAGGGTCAGCCATACATGCCTTCCCAGAATGACCAAGTTACCCATGGACATTCCGATGCCCTGAGCCGTGACTTTCGTGGCGCGCAACGCCAAGTCTGTAGCAGCCTGAAGCTCTTTAAAAGTCTCCGGATCAAAGCCTTGCTCGTCCATTTGTCTGAGGAGCTTCGCTTGGAACACCTGGAGCACTGCCATTGCATGGAGTGCTGATCCAGATTGTCCTGCTGCCGAATAGGCTTTTCCCGTCAGTGTGGACGTCTGCCTACATGGCTTAGAAGGATGAATGGGACGTGATTTCCATGCCCTGCTTTTTGGGCAGAGATGTTCTGCTACCGCCTCCTCCACCGGGGGTAGTTGGGCATAGCCATTCTTTTCCCCATGGTCCACGTTCGTGAGACCGTAGTCACTGCGTGTGCACGCTGAGAGGGGCGCGTGCCAGGACTTAGTTAAATGTGCACCTCAGAGAAGAATGGGGCAGTTCTGTGGGGTGCGGCCTAATGACGGAGTCCGGACTGCAAGAACCGTTCATCAAGGCGAGACTGTCCAGGTACCTCTGGGGGAGACCACTCGAGATTGAGTTCTTTGACCACCCTTGCAAGGATGCGAAGCATCTCCCTGTCTGGGGCGTGCACAGTCCTTGCTGGGGGAGGGGCAGTAGCATCATCCACTGACCAGTCGCCCGATGCGGCGAGAAACATGATATCGTCATTATCATCCTTATCATTCCCAGTGTCAGATCCACCAAACGAAATGAGGCCGCACGCTCCTTTAGTGGGCCGGAGCTCATCTCGCACATATAGCGTATGGGGAAATATGTGCTTTATGGAGATTGAAGGGCTCGTGGGGCATGTGCTGGCGTAAAATCCCCCTCATGTTCATCCTGCTCGACCTCGCAGCCCCGCCATGCCCCCTCGTGTGAACCCTCGAGAATCACAGAAGAGGTGGGTGGGAGGGCGCGAGAGGCTGAATCGTCCCTCAGAACAAGGGCGAAGCAACTTGAGACTCATGTCCTCACAGTGAGGACAGTCAGTCTCCATGAGAGCTGACTCTGCATGGGCGCGGCCCAGACAGAAAACGCAGCTCTCATGCTTGTCTGACAGCGGGATGTGTCTCTCGCACATGGAAGACTTACGGAACGACATCTTGAAAAAGACGCAAACACGTATGTGGCACTTCTAGATATCTATATATTGATTTATATTTATATAAATTACATAACTTATATTTATAACACACAAGTACAATTTTGCTATAAAAGGATACTCTACACCTGCCGACACGCTGTGGACAATCAGGATGCTGAGGTCCGTTGACCAGCAAAGCGTCAAGCGGCAAAGCGGAGTGATGTTCGCCGGAGCACTGCAGGGAAGTGGAGAGTCTTTTCTCTGCCGTGAAGATTCCGTCGCTGACTGGTGTGTATCGACAGCGAAGGTAGAGGGATTCAAGACAAGAGGTAATCGCTGTCTTGAAGGAAGAAATTCTGAGGAAATGGTGTCTGTGCACCTGTTTTATAGATGTCAGTTCACGCCGAAACTAGTGGTCAGTTTCGCGCCAAAACGGGTGGGGCTCAAACACCATAGCAATATTTGAATATTGGTGTTATTGTAGAGAGGTTTCAATAGGTCGTGTATGAAGGCACTCCCCATATGTGTTAATAAATGCAATGTCAAGTGGACTGAAGTCGTAAGGAAAGGTGATGGAAGTTGCGAGAAAACTCTACCGGATGTTCCTCCTTCTCCCACTAGAGGCCGCATTTTATACATTAATGGGACAGAATACTCTCTTTTTTACAGAAAAAAAAAATAATAATACAAAATGAACATTATAGATATTTAAGACAATTATATTGAAAAAGTTACATTTCCCATCAGAAAATAAAAATTTCCTCTTTTGTTATTTAACGAACTTCAAATTACCCAGCGTTTCAAGTTTTACTGTTGCACTAACAAATAAGAGGAACATTGTACAATGAACAACATTTTCAGTATAAGATGGTAAATTATTACAAAAAGAGTTTTGAGGTGTTGAGCTGTTTTATTGTGACGTCCATTTACGGGAAGTTCTTGGAAATCTTGAAATTAAACTTCACCTAATTATCTGAATAAACAAACTGCTTGAATTGTATTTATTAATTGTATTATTAATTATTTATTATGAATAAAGTTTGACGAATACAGCCTTTATTTAATTAAAAGTAATTTGTAACATTATAAAAGTCTTTACTGTCATTCTTGATCCATTTAATTAATCAACAATTAGGCTATACATTTATTTAAAAAAAAACATAACACCTTCAAAGTGATTAAAAACTTGAAATTTCACTTCGCAATGATCAAATTATAAAATGATTAAGAACGAAGTTTTTACTTTGCTCATATTTTCAATAACGACAGGAGAAACGGTTAGTGCAGCGACAACGCCACCATTCGTCCAAGTGCTTAATAACCAGCAGAGTTGAATAGTGGAAGAAATTTGCGCTGAGATTGGCAGATGCTCCAGTAGTTTGCGGACTGCGTGGGATTCACGTCTAATGCGACTACACTGTTAACGTTGAGATAGTTGTCCGAACGATAGTAATTGCAAGATAGTCAGGTATTGCAAGATATTAACTGTAAAGGTTACTGTCAACATTCATAGCCACATCCGCCTGCCTGGCAGTCAATGCAATGGTAAAAATTCTTATTAATCTGCTTGTTCAGTTGTCCATCACATATCAGACTCTGGGACATATCACTGAGGGTAAGACATCTTTGTGTAATTTTGTTTATGTGAATAAAATGATCTGGATTGCAAAACAAAATTAAGTTTTATTTTTTGTTTAAATCTGTTAAGATTCGTGAAACCTCCAGAACCGTTCGCGTATTTCATTAAGCCAGGAAATACCTCCGCAGCAATACGGTTTATATAACAGCTGTGATTTTGTTTGAGTTCGCATTGTCGTTACAGACTAAAAGAAGCCAGTGGAGAAGTATAGCATTTGCGGATTAATGAAATAGCCTATATTTAGTCCTCCACATATAGTAGCACTGTTAGCAGGCTAAAATATACAGTCTTTAAAAGATGTTTATATATTGTATATATTTCTGTTTTGTTCTCCTTTTTCTTAAACCTAATGATTGACCCCCCCCCCATTGTAACTCAGTCGCGTTCCAGTTGTAGTTTGTCATGGAACAGAAATGATTCAGGCTCCAGAGGAATTTAGGGGGTGTTCACTCAGACTGAACTTGTGTTTGTGCTAACAAATATGCCTACTAGCCACAGCGCAACGTGATGCTACGCGAGATGGCAGCGTAACGCAGCGAGAGGTAGCGTAACGTTCAAAGACGGACGCAAATTCGCTTTTGGTGTGAACGACCCCTTAGTCAGGTACCGTTTGATGACGTGAGCCCAGTGCTAAATTTAACCCAACACATAGACATAAACGTACTTTTATGTTGAATCTATAAAGGGTTTAGAGTTTAATGCTGCTGGAAACATATTATTAACATGTTCGCTTCTTATTAAGCTGTGTTCACGATAAAACCGTTTTAGTAATTACAAGCCGCAGTGACCCAGGAAATGGTAGCTGTGACAGGACACTAATTTGACCTTTTAAAGCTAGACTGTTAAGGCGTCTTTACACTGTCGAGTTAATCCTGCTCTATGCCTGCGTAAAATCCTGTGTAAATATGCAGTGCATCATACAAGCCAGTCTAAATTATGCTTGCTCTAACCCACCTCGGAGCAGCCTTAAAATTGTTTTTTGTCATGATAGCGCTTATATTTCATAATTTAATTTCACATGTAAGGTATCATTTCACATTTTCATTCATTTCACATTTCTATATTCAAAATGTTATATTTCAAACAATAAACTCATATTATTTATACAACTGTAATTTCTGTGTGAATGCATTTATGCCTGCTCTGAGAAGTATTAAACAGTATGTGTAAATGCATGCCAGTTTAAATGCAGTTTCTGTGCCACCCTGGCAGTGTAAAGGTGGCTTATTTAGAGCCTACCCAAGTCACCTACTGATTGTTTGTAGCTATAAAAGTATTGTCATGTATAGGCTATGTAATTGAATTGAACTAATGGACTACTCACAAATGATTATTTACAAGTTATCTTATTTACATACAAGAGCAATTAGGAAAGGTTAACCAGGATTGACATGTCCATTGATGGGGCTTGACCAAGAGACTTTCCGAGACTTAAATTTGGAACTCCATATAGCAATTATTATATTGTTTATGAACATATTCCTTATGCAAATCGGAAAGTCGTCCCTTAAGAACAGCTCATGTTTTCCTGTTAGTGTAAAACAGTGCGGTTAGCTCAGTCTCTGTGTTGATTACTGAATCATAGTCTTGGCATTTAACAACCTTTTAGAGCATGTACACAGCTGCAGTCAGCCTATTCATTTTAGATTTGTGTTTAACCCTTGTGGTTCTGTTCATATTGGAGTAATACTCATACTAGCAGTCTTTTGTGTAACCTGTTTTTTTTTCCAAAAGATGTGTCACACCTCTAAACTAATTACTTTCATAGTTATTAACAAATTTTTGAAAAAAATGTCCAAACAGAACTTAAGGGTTAAATGAATCTGTTTTAAGTAAGATTCCTCTAGGACTTATATGACACAAGACTGCTGGTATCCTCTTTCCATATTTATAAGTGATATGGAATCAGTTTTTTTTTTTTACTCAAACATTTCTCCATCTTTTGAAGACTAGAAGGAAATGTTCTCTAGATTTGCTTACAATGAACAGTGTACTACTTCTTGAAAATGTTTATACTGTTCCTTTAGAAGTATGTAAGCCGTTAAATGATTGAATATTGCAATTACACTTACAGTTGTGGTCAAAATATTGGCACCCTTGGTAAATATGAGAAAAGAAGGCTGTGAAAAATATATCCATATTGTTTATCCTTTTGGTCTTTCATTCAAAATATTCACAAACATCTATCCTCGAATAGTTCTTAAACAATTCCAAACACAACACAAGTGTTATCAAAAAACAAATATTCTTGTCAAATAAATGTGTGACACAATTTTATTCAATACATTGTGCATCCTCCCTTACCAAGATAACAGCTCTGAGTCCTCTCATATAAAGCCTAATGAGGTTGGAGAACACATGGCAAGTGATCTGAGACCATTTCTCCATACAGAATCTCTCCAGATCCTTCAAATTCAGAGGTCTACACTAGTGGTCTCCTCTTCAGTTCACCCCACAGGTTTTCTATGGGGTTCAGGCCAGGGAACTGGGATGGCCATAGCAGAACCTTGATTTTGTGGTCAATGAACTATTTTGTGTTGATTTTGATGTTTGTTTTGGATCATTGTCCTGCTGGAATATCCACCACAACCCATTTTAAGCTTTCTGGAAGAGGCAATCAGGTTTTTATTTTTTATCAGTTGGTATTTGATTTGAGTCCATGATGACATGTATCCAAACAAGATGTCTAGGACCTCTGGCATTAAAACAGCCCCACAACATTAAAGATCCACCACCATATTTAACTGTGGGCATGAGGTACTTTTCCATATGGCTACCTCTCTGTGTGCTCCAAACCCATCTCTGGTGTTTACTGCCAAAAAGCACTGTTTTTGTTTTATCTGACCATAGAACCCGGTCCCATTTAAGTTCCAGTAGTGCCTGGCAAACTGAAGATGCTTCAGTTTGTTGTTGGATGAGAGCGGAGGCATTTTTTCTTGAAACCCTCCCAAACAATTTGCTGTGATATAGGTGATGTCTGAATGTAGTTTTGGAGACTTTTGACCCCAAGACCCAACTAATTCCTCCAATTCTCAAGCTGTGATCCTTGGATAATTTTTTGCCACTCGAACCATCCTCCTCACCATGCGTGGAGACAGTAGACACACATCCTCTTTCAGGATTTGTAATATCTCCAGTTGACTGGCACTTCTTAATTATTGTCATGATGGTGGAAATGGGTATTTTTAATTCTTTAGCTATTTTCTTATAGCCACTTCCCATTTTGTGAAGCTCAACAACCTTTTGCAGCACATCAGAACTATATTCTTTGGTCTTACCCATTGTGATTGATGACTAAGTGAATTTGGCTTGCGTGTTACCTAATATATTTATACCCCTGTGAACCAGGAAATCATGGCTGAACAATTTCATGTTCCTTGTAACAGGTTTTCCAAAAAAGTTAAATATTAATGGAAATATACTTCAGATATATTTTACTCACAAGAATTTTAAGGCATGCCAGTAATTGTGGCAATCGTGTTTTGGAGAAAAATATTTACAATTATACAATAATATAAAATTATTTTATGGATAAGAATAAAGAATAAAGACAAGGAGTAGTGGTGGCATAGTTGGCTAAAGCACATAACTGTTAATCAGAAGGTCACTGGTTCGATCCCCACTGCCAAGTGTCTGCCAAATGCATAAATGTAAATGTAAATATTTGTCACAGCCTTCTTTGCTCATATTTACCAAGGGTGCCAATATTTTTGGCCAATACTGTAAATGCCAACAATTTCCTTCTCAAACAGGGCTGTAATTTGTTCAGAGTTTGAATTTGGCAAATTTAGCTTGCCATTAGTTGAAACAGTTGGTTGCTTTTAATGTTCACTTTAACATTCTTCTCAGTATGTTTTCTGGAAAAATATACTGAAAAACTCATGGTTATAGACAGAAAGCTTTCCCAAAGAGCTTTAAAGAGGTTTATGTATGTAAAACCGGAAAAGTGTGTGTGAGCGGAAAGAATGATAATGGTGGTTGTGCTGCATTGAAGGGAAAAAAAAAAACAAACAAAAAAAACCAGGGGTGCTTGGGGATCTTTTTCTCTACCACTGAGGCCAGAAGATACTGATGATGAGTTTGCTGCTGTAATATGCTTGCCAGTGTTTTGACTCAGAATTACTTTGAACTCTTGGAGGTCACTTTTAGGAGGTTTTTGGTAGTAATGATCAAGGTTTGACAATAAGGATGGCCCATACTCCAAAAATTTAAAGATACTCGTGGCACCATTTGGCAGAACCCTTTTGAGATCCACCAGAAACCTTTAAAGGAGCTTCAAATAAATCCTATTTATATTCTCAAGGGTTTATATTATTTCTCAAGATATACAGTATTTCTAGTGCCTAAAACCCTATGGTACCGTTTTGATGGGGTTATTAAAGAAACTGTTAACAGTGTCTAGAGTTCTTGTAGACGCTAAAATTTCACTGAGAACTGAATCCCCAAATGGTGCCTTGAGTATCTTTTAATCTTTACAGTGATACTGGCCCAATAATGGATTAAAAATTACAAACCAATTAGTAATGTTTAGCATTGTGTCATTGTTGTTGAATAAAAAAGAGGTGTATACATTTTGCTGTCATATATTTACATTATAGCTGTATACATTTTTGCAATTATTGAAAATTAAAAACTTTGTACTCTCAAAAAAAAGATTTACACATTTCAATGTCAAACACAATTCCATCCAACTGAATTAAAATTGTATTAAATTGTTTTTGTTAAACATTGCACGGTTCAATATGATGAATTTGTTATGAATTTGAAATGCGTAAATCTTAAAAATAGGCTAAATACTTTTTTTGTATAGTTTTTGTGATGAGGCAGTAATATTTAAAAAAAAATGTACAAATCTGAACTACTTGCCCTAGCATGCCTGCCAAAACAATTCCTTCTGTTGTATCCTGCATGAAGGTACTTAAATTCATGCATTTTATGTTTGCTCTCAGGCTCTGGGTCGACTTACTATGACAATAATGAAGTTGTGCATGAGGAAGAGACTTACTACACCCCTCAGTTGGACTACAAACGTAAGTAGTGATGATGGCTCACACATTTTGCACATTAAAATTAACAGTAAAATGCAACAGTTATTTTCAAACAATTTTCCCATCAGATCCACAGTGGTGCCACACATTTAAGCTAGCCAATGGGGAGGTAGCTTGTTCGTCCCCTCGAGGCAGGCATCACCAAAGCACACTTGGAACCCGCTGTTTGCTCTCTTGCGATCGAGGACATAAACTGCTGGGCCGGTCATCAGTGCAATGCATGCCCAACCGTCGTTGGTCTGGAACTGCTCTTTGTCGAAGTAAGTATACTTAAATGAGATAAAAGGTGTCATAAAACACCTTGTAATTAGCCAGGTGCTTCAGAGTACTGGGCAAATCGTTCCTTGCATGAACCATGTGGTTTACTGTTTATATTATGTCTGAATCTCTCAGAGATACGCTGCCATGTTCTGCCTCTGATTGACCACAGCACATACAGTTGTACTCATGGCTTTGTGGCAGACTCCAGGTGTGACTACACCTGCTATGAAGGCTACCAGATCGAGGGAGATCGCTATCGTATGTGCCAAGAAGATGGAAAATGGAGTGGCACAGAACCCACTTGTGCAGGTAAAGTAAAATCTTAGATGTCTATATGTTGTGCAGGAGTTTAGAAGATTCATTTTTTAGGTAAATTTTCATTCTCCAGGTCAACATTTGCATTGTTTCAGATCATGACCCCCCCATACTGAAATGTCCTTTGTCCAGAGTGAAAGTAGCAGAACCAGGAAAACTAACAGCCAGGGTGTCCTGGGACCGCCCTGTTGCCAAGGATACAGCTGACAGAGCGCTACAGTATGTGTGTTACATTGTATGAAAGCCACCCAACTCTTTCTATGACTTAAAGGCAACCTATAGACTAACAATTTCCTTTCATCCCTCATCAGGGTCTTGCGAAGTGGACTTGAGTCTGGATCCGACTTTCCTGATGGAATTCATGTAATTCGATATAAAGCCTATGACCAGGCTCGCAACTCAGCAATTTGCAAGTTTACTGTGCGTATTGAAGGTAAGTTAGAGGAATAGTTCACCCAAAAATGAAAATGTAGTCATAATTTATTCAGCCTCATGTCACCCCAAACTCATATGACTTCTTTCTAATGCGGAACACAAAAGGATTTAATAAATATCTCAGTCCGTCTGCTCAATAAAATGGCAGTTTAGAGCTTAAAATCATTAAACTAGTCCAAGCAACTCCAGTATCATATTCCAAGACTATTGAAGAGCATACAATAGGTTTTGTTAAGGATTTTTTCAGTGAAAATCTTGAGGACTGTTCGCCATTTATGAGTGCAATCAAAGAAGCTTGTTCACAGAGGCACACGTGTCCATGCGAGAACTTGCACTGTTTAGTAAACCTTTATGAAGATGAGTAAATTATGACAACATTTTTATTTTGGGAAGAAAGTTTCTGAAAGGAAATTTAGTGAAAGCATAGAATTCTAATGGGTTTCTATTTCAGAGCATAATCTAGAAAGAATATTACTCCATTGCAACTAGTAAAATAAACAAGGTTCTATATTACTATAAGTTTTAATATGCTTCTGTAAATCCTACTCTAGATCTGGTAAGGTACACTTTCTTTACATTAACCAAGGTATATATTTCTTCAATTGATATTTCCATTCCCTCAGTGAGACGGTGTCCAAAGCTGAAGACTCCTATGCATGGATATCTGACCTGTTCATCTGATGGCAATAATTATGGGGCTATATGTGAATACCATTGTGAGCCTGGCTATGAGAGGACAGGATTTTCCACACGTGTTTGTCAGCTTAACCGTAGCTGGTCTGATGAAGCAGCAGAGTGTGTATGTGAGTATCGGTTATGTGTACATAAATTCACTTATTAAAATATGTGTCAATTTTGTATCAATCTTTTTGTTTGAAAGATTTCTGAGATTTTGTATTCTTCAAAAACGTTTCTTATAGTAATGGAGATAAAAACAGACGTCAGGTCTGCTGGTTCTCTACTTGACCAGTTTTATGAAAAGAGAAGGCTTCTCGTTGTGTCTACACCAGATAACGCTAACCAGTACTACAAGCTTCAGAACATGATACTGCAGGTTGGCCAGATATAAACTCTAAAGCAAAAATATGGCAAGACAGATGAGTTTTAATTATTACAATACACAGCTGTAAGATTGTGTGTGACTTTTATGACAGAGGGCTGGATGTGGTCTGGATCTGCGACATGTGACAGTGATCGAGCTATTAGGAACGGCACCTTGTGCGGTGGGGCGCATCAAAAAACAACACCTAGAGCCCGAGACAATAGAGGGTCTTAGGTAACTTTCTAGAAATCTACAGCAGTATTTACCATGTACTTAACATGCAAGAGTCAATGACATTACACTTATTTATTGTCCAGATCCAGGTTATTCAAAAATACAATTCAAACAAAACAATTTCCATCTAGTGTAACCTTTTTGATATGGAGTGCCGTTTTTTATTTTCATGGTCAATGGTTGCGATCCCTGATTTAGAGACAGTATTAAGAAACAAACAAACAAAGATGTTGACATGAGCAGTGCAGAATAATCTTAAAATGTTTTTTTTTAATAATAAATGAAAAACTTTCAAAATCATGTGTTGTGTGACCTACATGTAGGTTGCCATTTTTTTGTCATGTGAAAAAACAAACAAACATAACCCGACATTTTAATATTTTGATTATTAGCTTATATTTTCATTCTTATGAAAAGGGCAAAAAAAATTCAGGTCATATGGTGTACCCCTTTTTGAAATTAATGATTAAGTTGTGTTCACTTATTCATGTTGTGTAAATGTATTTAAAGGTGCTATATGTAATATTTTTACTGTATTAAATCATAAAATGACCATAATATGTCATTAGAGAAGTAGGAATCATGCCAAGTAGAAATACTAGAAAGCCAGTATATTCTATTTTGAAGTTTCCATTCCGGGCTGAATTTCTGTTTATGTTTTGGCCTGTGTGATCCCACCCACTTCCCACTCACCAATAGTATTTCTACACCGCCAGGTTGCCAGATTTGACAAGTTTGCAGGCAAACAACACAGTGTGCTGTAGCCATGGAAGACAGCAAACGAACTGGATCAGAGATAACAGATTCCACCCGACCTAAAAAGCCTCGCCATCCATATAAAAACCACCAGGACCAGAGATGTAGTAAAACAAGGCTAAATATTGGAATGCCATTGGAAGATGGAGACAGCTTATATACCAAAAATTATTTGTGGTATATAAATAAGTGGTGGTGTAGTGGTCTAAAGCACATAACTGGTAATCAGAATGCTGGTTCGATCCCCACAGCCACCACCATTGTGTCCTTGAGCAAGGCACTTAACTCCAGGTTGCTCTGGGGGGGATTCTCCCTGTAATAAGGGCTCTGCAAGTTGCTTTGGATAAAAGTGTTTGCCAAATGCATAAATGTATTTAAAACGGAAGCTGAGTTAGCTAATTCTGGCAACCGGTATGAAAGTCTGGGGTGAGCTTGTTGTCAGTCTTACATAAAGCACCTTGAATGTGCAAGGAAAGTATTATAATATGTGGTTACACCACATGACATTTTTAGAGTAATTAAATATATATACAGTATATCTTCGTCATTTAAAAAAAAACCTAATATTTTTTACAAATATTTTTATAATTTTTTTCATAAACAGTCAAAAACAAAAAATCTCAGGGTTACAATAAATGACTTGAAAACAAATTTGCCATTTCATAAGAATGAAAATATAGTATCAATATATATATATATATATATATATATATATATATATATATATATATATATATATATATATAAAAAAAAAAATGTCAGTCTAAAGGAGTCCTCTCTTTTCACATGGCAAAAAATGACAAACTACATATTGGTTAAACACAAGACTTTGATTTGGTGGACAATGGTTTTCCACTGCTTTTTTTTTTTTTTTTACACAACTTGTAAATGAAGATTACATTTCTACAAATTTGATGTGTTCTAAACTAGATTTTTAAAAGATTTCTCATTTATCACCTCAGACAACCTTATTTGTCAATGACCCACAAGCAGATACCAACTGCAATATGGCAAACATATGTTCTTTAAGTCCTGAATGAGACATATTCACAGTCTTATTTTGATAAAATCCATATGACAATCTTGGGAAAAATAAAGTTTCAAAACAATAACTCTATATTGAAGGAAATGGTTTTCCAGAAGCTCTTCACTATATATGCATTTTTCCAATTTTAAAGTGATAAATTAAATCACTGTATGCGATTTTTTTTCTCTATGTCACAGACAAGCGCTGCATATCTCTACAGCATATTTCACCATGGTGCTGCTAGATGAATACGGTGTGGATCGGGAGCGTTTTGTTCACCCCACCACCTCTGATGAGCTCTACACATACATAGAGGAGTACCTCCTCACAGAGGAGGAGCGCGAGAGACTGGAAATGAACAGGAACTTCTGTGACTGACCCATGTCTGAAATTCATGAATAAATGCAGCGGGATTTACTGCAAAAGAGATTAACTACTTTTGCTTGTAGTTGCTAAATAAATTTTTTTTTTACTATATGATTGTCAGAGGTGAAAACATAGCAATATGTTATTAGGATGCATGCATTCCAAGAGCCTGTTTCCAAGACAAGCACTAATTAAAAAAAAAAAACATATTGTGGGATTATTAGCAGAGAATCAAAACTGGATATAGTGATTTAGTCATAAACTGTTTTTTCTGAATGTGACCAACTGTAAAATGGGGTGACGGTTCTTAATAATCTACTGCACAGCACACAACATGGATTGTTGAAAATATTTAATATTTATTAAATGCTGATCATGTAGCTCCTAAAATAAGTTGCTTACATAGGTGGACTAAACTACAGCATGATTATGATGATGTAAATCAATATGTAAACCTTTGCTGAGTGGTGGTAAGAACAAAATACAAAAACAACAACAGGCAAATACATCAAGTGTATATTTAAAACAGTGTTAAGAGTTCAAACCAAACATTTCATGTGTATAAACTTGCATTTTTAAGAACAATATTTCAAACAATGTTGTATTTGAAGACATCCATTCAGCTGCAACATTTATAGGACGTAAATATAGTCCATACTGCAAATTTCCACATCATGTCTTAAAACCTTAAAAAAATCCTTTTTTAAACGATTGGTGTGATGCATTATTGTTCTTGCATTGCACAACTGTAACACAAAACATTCTGTTTTTTTGAAAAGTGTAACCCCCTGTCTTGATAAGGTCTGAGGGTGGGAATATGGCCATGTCCTTACTTGCCCCTTCCCATGGATGAGCGCATTGGAAGAGTGCCCTCTGCCCAACAGTCTGGATACTGTATCATCTTCTGCCACAGTGAGATCTCCTCCCCCGACGAGTCTGCCACCCACTCTTCCTTTCCCTCCTTCACAGTCACTGTGCAACAAGTTTCAGTTAACTTTCTGTGCAAAATGTGAACTCCAAAAAGTGATTAAAAAAAGGCCTCCTTCACAGAATATTTGCAATATTAATGATATACACTACCACTCAAAAGTGTGGACACACTTGACATGCTTGTTACACTCTTACTTCAAATGGGTTTTTATACAAAAATAAATTGTGCCTGTATATTCATTTCTTAACAAAACTAAAAGTATTTTGAATTTAAATTATTTTGAATAACAAGTTAACAGCATACATTAGAACTTCAGTAATATTTTTTTAAACCACATCCCAGATGGACAACTTATGTAGTTGTTTAGAGAATGCCCAAGGTCGTACAGAGGTGTAATCTACACAAAATTATTAGTTCTTACAAAGTTTTACAAACATAATTCCCATACTTCCATGTGTGTTCTTTCATAAATTCCACTATTTTAAAATGTGGATTATTTTAATAATATAGAATGAATAGATGTCCAAACTTTTGACTGTTAGAGTGTTATCAAGTCAGGATTTATGAATATTAATAAAGCTTGAATTTAAAACATACACTGGATGCAAATTTTGAGATATGTTTCACAATTACAACTTTCTGAATTTAGTGTCCTCATTGGGTGAATCCCAAGGATTGAATGTTACAGGAATATTCCGACAGCTCAATCAACAGCATTTGTGGCATTATATTGATTGTCACAATAAATTATTTTGACTTCCATTGTTTATTAAAAACATGGTTCCAGTAAGGCACTTAAAATTGAAGAGTATGTGACCAGTCCATAAACACTAAAATACACATCGTTATCTGTGTAAAGTTACAGTATATCTAATACCGGGATTACAGGATTTTATTGCCATGACAATAAAGTTTGGTTTTAATTTGGTTATAACTTGAAACAGATAATAAAATCAAGTTAAGTTTACATTCTGTGGCCATAATTTTGAAACAACATGTATTTTATCATTTATGGACTGGCCCTATTCACCTACAAAGTGCCTTAGGTATGACCAAGATTTTTACTTAAAATAAAATAAGGAGGGACAAGTCCTACTTAGGCTTATTTTTAGTGGAAAACAACATTAATGCCAAAAAAGCTGTTAATTGAGCTTAACTTGTAATACATCTCAGGTAATTTCCACTTAATCATCAAAAGACATGCAAGTAAGTAATTACAAGTCATACAAAATAACCTCTACACCTACCTGCTCCCAAGCTGAGGCGAACTCCTCCCATGAAGTCGTTACTGGACAGAGCCTCTCTGTCCCAGACAGTGAGCTCCAGAAACATGTCCTTCAGCTGCTCCAGACTCAACTCTTTGTAAATAAATGTGTGGACGTAGTGTGGGTTCAGTGTCTTCTTCACCACCTGAGTCTTCCTCTTCAAGGAAGACTTGTTCTTCGATGGCAGCAGATACCTGAGGGGTAGAATTATTGGCAGAAATGAAAAGAAAATGCTTCTCTAAAAACAGCAGTTTAGGTAGAGGTAATGAAACAGCTGTTTGCAAACCCTTTCACAAAGGAATCAGATGTGCCTCCAGCTTTCATGGCAGTCAGATTTTTGGCCTCTTTGATCAACACATGCAGCTCCGCACCATCCTCAGGTCTGGTCTTTTTCCCTATAGTGAAGTGGAGAGACAACGTTTCCATTAACTCCTGTATATAATTCTGTAGATACAATTTTTGTCAACCTTCTTTTTACCTACCTTTTCCCTTAGCACTCTTTGCATTATTTGATGTGACATATTTAAGTGAAATCACCAGCTCTCCTTTGTATTGATCAAATGGAGATGGTGCTGATGGGGTAGCTGCCTAAAAAGGAAAAAAACGTTTTAAAGAATAACATTCGGTAACACTTTATTTGGATAGTTCCAAGTAGCTATTTAACTGACTATAAGTGACTATTTAACTGACTATAAATGACTATTTAACTGAATATAAATGACTTGATTGCTATAGCTAGTAAAATGTTTCAACAAACATTCAGTAGACTATCAATAAACTGTATAACAGCAGCAAAATAACAGCTTATCGACTGACTTGCTATAGCTAGTAAACAATGTTTCAACAAACATTCAGAGACTTTCATTAGCCTGTATATAGATCTTTATTGATGACCTTTAAAATGAACTGATGTTCTCAACAATAATGCAAGTACAGTAGGTCATTAATAGAGATCTATATACAGGCTACTGAAAGTTTACTGAATATTTGTTGAAACACTGTTTACTAGCTATAGCAAGCCAGTTGATAAGTCACTTACAGTCAGTTAAATATCTACTTGGGACCATCCAAATAAAGCATTACCAAACATTCCTATGAAGAGAGATAACCACAGATAATCCACCAAAGATAAATAAACACTATATTTGATTAAATCGGAAGCAGCAGTTCCACAGAAGCCTATTACCTTTTCTCTAAGAGCCATACACTCGTCATTGGCAGAGTCAATGTCATGGTTATACATTGGCAACTCCACCTCACCCAGAAAAGTATTGCGGCCAAAACGGTCATAGTGCCAAACTGAGAGTTGTAGTATGCGAGTCAGCAGCTGGGTGTGATTAATAGAATACTAAAAGAAAAGAGAAGCAGATGGCCAAGACTTTAACAGGATGGTACACTTAAAAAGATAAATTCTGTCATATTTACTCACCTTCTTGTTGATCTAAACCTGTTTGACTTTCTTCCTTCAGTGGAACACCGAAAGGAGATGTTAGTCAGAATGACAGCCTCAGTCTCATAAACTTTATTTGCATGGATGATAGAATGAAAAGTTAATGGTGACTGAGGCTAACTTACTGCCTAACATCTCCTTTTGTGTTGCACAGAAGAAAGCAAGCCAATCACGTTTAAAACAACAAGAGGGTGACTACATGACAGTATTTAACATTTTAGGTGAACTATCTCTTTAAATGTACACAGAAATAGAAAATTATGTAACAGCTTGTCAAAAGGAAAACTGTTTTTCAATGTTAGAGGTTGCCAATTCTTTGGCAGGTTTGTTTAGTCTTTCCGTGGAGTGAGTACATGTTGTTTACTCTAGATTAAAATGGGGCAAGTACAAAAATCAATATTTGTCTCACTGTCATTCTCACTGTTAACAGTGCACATATATTCAGTGTCAATATCATGCTAATTTGAGCAATGCATCAAGAATTAAGGGTTTGTTTGTTTTGCTATATTTTTTTTTATCATGCTATACAGCATTTCATGCTATACAACTATATCGCATTTCAGGCCATGAAAGATTGGTTAATATGGAGAGAGTAATTTTATTATTACTATGGGATTACTGTCTGTGATCATTTAAAACCTGGAAATATGACAGAATTTTAGAACATTTCTATAGAGAATATATATATATATATATATATATATGTTTCTAGTTCTGATTGGCTCTAAATTATTTCATCTGTGAGAACTTGCTCTTTATAAGTGCAGTCTCTGGGAAATAGCGGTTAAAACAAATTCTTATCAAGAAACCATGAATAACTGTAAACCCTGTTTTACTCAATGGACATTATCTCTCTTGCGCCTAGCCATGACAATGTGTTATTGTGGATAATGTAGTTTTGCTGGGATGATTAAACAATCAATGTATTCATAATACTACTTTTTCAGATCATCTTCCCAAGCCAACTCTGATTATTTCAGTTGAAATTAAACAATACCTTCAGGTTTTCCTTAAAACTGGGGTTGATGGTGTTATGTTTGATAGATGTTTTCTTCTTGCTTCTGTCTGGAAGGAGGTAGGCCTTGACATATCTGGAGAATGTGACCAAGGGAAAGAAATCAACAAGTCAGGGGAGTTCAGCTGACCCCTCAACTGAGTGATTTTCCCTCTGTAACGGGGGAGTGCTATCATTCATAAATGGAAAAATACTATTCTTGGAAGGCTAAAAGGAACTGTGGCTGTCTCAGGAAATCACTTGAAAAGACTTTATGGCAAACACACTGTGTTGAGGCCCACTTACGGATTGCACTTCTTTTTTGCTGAATCAGCATAAGCCAGCCCTCGACACTCACGGACCAAGATAGTCAGGCTCTGACTGGGATCATCGTAGCAGAGAGAGAAGACAATGTCTCCACTCACTTCAACACTGTCATAGTCTCCTGCTTCACTGTACACACTCATTGTACTACCCAGAGTGGTCTGTGGAGCCCAGCATATTCAAGAGTCAAATATTCTGTTTTATTTTCTTTATCACTTAGAAGTTACTTTTGTGTGATTAATTAGTTTAATTGTTATATTAGAAGTATAAAGACGGTTTACCCTTGAGCCTTGCAGAGTTCCCCAGCTATCACCAAATTTCTGTCTGTGTATATTCACCAAGCTATCAATATCATCCTCCTCCTCCTCCTCCTCCTCCTCATCCTGATGAAACATGTAAGTCACATACCAAAATATGGGATAGTTTACATCAAATTTGACAATTTCTGCAGTGTGTGACATTTACTATATACCATAAGCTACACTCCATCTAAAACCATTTTTAACTGAATTTTGCCAGTTCTTCAATAATTATTATGCATGCAGCTTTGATGAGCTCTGGGGCCGGTTGCATAAACATAGCCATTAACTTAAGACTGCATCTAACAATTAGTTTGACTAGCTAAAGACGCCATAGAAAGCCTGTTGCATAAAACAAGCTCACAGTTGTCTTTAGTAAGACAGTCTAATTTGCATTGCATTGTGGGAAAAATAAGACACTGAACAGCTTAAAAAAAATGGCCGACAGTGGACGCTCAATACATTTTTTATTTGCTGAGAATATTTGCTTATTAGCGGATTACAGTGCTTCAAAATGTATTTTAATGAACACATTTAGTGATTTAACCCAAATAATTAAAAACACAACATTTTGTTACCATTTTTGAAGTCAAAGTCTTCAACCAAGTCTCAACTCAAGCCCCTTTCAGCCCCCACTGGCTCAGCTGACAGTTATTTTCAATGGCAAAATGGAATGTAAACAAAAGTTAGCCTGAGGTGTGCCATCTTACATTTTGGTCTTTAATTAGACTGATCTAAGTTTTTATGCAACTGACTGAAAAAATTAAGACCAACATTTTAGATGACTAACTAGTAAGACTAGTCTAAATCGGTTTTATGCAACCGGCCACAGATTGGAATACTTTCAAAATGTAATTTGTTACAACACTGGACCATATAAAATGAACTAGTAAAGTCAAAAAGGTGTTTAAAAATGGCAAAAAACATAAAAGAACTGGTAACCAGTCACAGCGCCTAAAATGTTACTTTACTATATATTCATATACATTTCATCTTAAAATCTTGATAAAAAATAGCTCCTGGACATTTTATGTGTCAGCTACAGACTTTAAATTGTTCCTACGAATAATATGCTCAGAATTATGGATAAATTACTGATGAATTAACTTACAGCATTAAGGCCAGGGACGGACTTGCTTCTGTCTCTTATAGAGGATACAGTACACTCTGTTCCATCTTCACGCAAATCAAGTGTGGAGGCTGGTTTAATATCTATGAGAAAACAGTGTCTGTACATTTAAATCTAATTACTAATTAATAATTAAAATGTATATGAATGCAATGAATGCCCATAAATGTCAAACACATTACACTGTATTCATTATATGACTTCACCTGAAAGTTTGTGCACTCTTCTGATGCTTTTCTTGAAAATCCCATCGACGTCAGGCAATGATTCAGAGCAGAAATTCATATGATGAATTAAAGAGGCCTTATTTTGGAGGATGGATAATGGAAAATTAAAGAGAATTTAATTGAGCAGAACTAGAAAAGGGGGGGAAATGGATCAACAGCATGACGGAAGAATAAACACTTACTGTTTCAATGGCTGAGGTGGAGCTTGAAATGCTGTTAGAGTTAGTGGGTTCTGTCAGACTGGACACAGTGGAGTCTGCTGGGCTGATCTTAGCTGTCATCTCCTCTTTTCTAGGAGAAAATCAGACATATATAACACAACAACACCAGTTTTATTTCAAAGTACTTTATAGTACTTTTTTTCAAATTACATTTGTATACATACAACGTTGTAAAAGCATCAATTAAATAAAACCAGTGGTAGAAACAAAAAAGGTGCCAGTAATGGTAAATAAAATAATAATGACAATGTACAGTATACAGTAAAATAAGCAGACAACAACACATTAATGAACAAATAAGGGGTTGTTCACACTGAAAACTTTTGTGCGCCCATCTGTGCCGTTTTTCAATAATTTTTCTGTGTAAACTAGCACGTGATTGAACAGATATTGTTTTTAAATTTGTATGATTAAAGGGTTTAATTTATCCCTGTGTTAAGGGAAAGTCACATTAGACTTTGAGCATGCAAAATTATTTCAGACAGCACAATGGATAGGATATGATTTCATGCATGAGGGCTTTTGGATTTAATAAATAAAGCACAAATTATATTAAATTCAAAATGTTAAAAATACCATCTACTCACTTTCCAGTTTTTAAATATATATTGTTTGTATTGAGCAAAGACGTCAGTGTGTGACGTTTCAATTTTGTCAAGTCTTCTCATTATCTGGATTCTGAGGTCAAAGTTCACTAAACTTTAACTTTTGTCTGCAGCGGATTGGCAGGTCTCCCATCTCCAGATGCATTTGAATGGAAGTGAATGGTGCAAAGTGTAGTGTGACCCGACCTTTATAACTCATGGAACCCTGCATCTCTGGATAAGACCTTACCTCTGCATTAGTGGGGTACTGTGGGATGATTCTGTGCAGTTGCTGCCCAGACTGGATTTCTCAGCTGATTCTGTGTCACTACGCTGCTGCTCTCGTACATAAAGTCTCTCAATTACCTCAGGAGGAGAGCTGTGAGAAAGAATCAGGGTCAAGTAAACTTGTTCTGTAAATTCCTTACACTCACTCTAAAACCACTGTGATATTGGCAAAACAATAATTTACCTGTATGATTTTTAATAAGAAAAAATTATTTAGCATAAATAGCTTAAAGATATGTTTGGTAAAATATTAAAACACTTTAAAGAAAACCATTATATTATTTGATCAATGCAAATATGAAGTACTGATGACACCTCTTTTTTGTTAGTGCAATGTCCTTCAGTCTAGGTTTGGGCACAGGCACTGCCTGGTGGGAATTTAACTCCGTTCTGCTTAACAGAAATTCCCCAGCTGTCTCACGCCTTTTAACTAGAACAGAAAGATGTAAATTTCAAAATGGGGAAGTGGCTACGCAGCACTATTTAATGGTTAAACCCAAAACACTACCTGCTTTTTTCTAGATTACAGAAAATCTATTTAGTCCATTGGAAATTAAAACAAACAGGATATTAACCCAAGTCCTCTCTCTTCTGTACACATAATAAGAAAACATCCATCTACATTCGCTCTCGATCAATCGATAGATAAACAATGAGTGCATGTTCACACTGCTCTATCAGACTGTCTGGCATCTGCTTCCTGCACTTACTTGGAGACTTCTTCCTGAGGGAAACTCGGACTAAATTGTGTCCAGGAGCTGTAGAGAAGCGGTTAACCCTCTCATCATAGAACCAATCTCCAGTGCTCATCTTAAGATCTCTGGGGGGGAAAAAACAGCAACACTGAATTTGAGTTTCTACTGAACATTAACCTTTTCAATTAAGCAAAGGCTTGATCTTCCAGTCCAATGTGCCTCTTAATAGTAAGGTTTCTAAATGGACAGAGACTAAACAGAGGGAAAGCCGAACTTACATCTCTTTGGCACACACTGTGCACAACCAAGACCCATTGGATCGAACGGATTGGCATTTTCTGCAAATGTGATGTTTGCACCCCCTACACTGGCTACCATGGGCCAGAAGTCCCATAGGTTCCTGGCAGCGGCCACAGCTGTGTTCACTGTATTTCCCACTGCCATGTTTGGCACCCTTTCTTCGGATTACCAGCAACTCAGCTTTTAGCCTCCTGAGAGTACACAAAAAAGCCTTTATCTAATCTTCAGAATTCTATGTTTATCTGACAGACAATTTTAGATCATTGATCAAACATGTCTAAAACTTTAGATCAACATATATGTACACAGATGATTCAAAGTACAAGTCAATGTTTAGACACACCTGACTGAATCCGTTTCTCATCATCTAAACAATTTGATCTAAAGGCTTTTGCTTAAAAGGATAGTTCTACCAAAGTTAAAAAAATCTGTCATCACTCTCTCACCCTTATTTTGAATTTGGGTGTGTGAATTATGATTAAACAATTATAGTAAATTTTATTTGCTTTGTGAACAATACCGTAAAATGCTTGAAACCAATTAATATTATGAAGGCAAGAAAAGAGAGTATGTGTCTAAACTCTTGACTGGAACAGATTTGAAATAAGAGTAAATCCTTCAAAAAATTTCTAAATTTGATTAATTCTTATCGGGGCTACAGGGACCCTGCGCTTACTTCACACGCTGCTCCTCCAAGCGCCTCAGTTCCTCATCCCGCCGTAAGACTTCTAGAATGAAACCTTGCTCCGAGTCCGTCAGCAAAGATACGGTGATCTCCATGTTCTGCACCATCCTCAAGTGTCAAACCCAGCTTCTTAGAAACACAGAAACAACCAAATGGGTATGGATGTATAAAGTCAACAGAATAGTTCATAAATCAACAAACGTGCAGATTACAGAAATTTGTAAGACCATACATTAGAACAATTTACTGAGTAGGGTACCAGTATCACTAAATAAAAAGCTACTGTATTAGAGACCTACGATAATAAAGAAGTCAACTAAAACCAAATATGGGTCATCAGAGAAGAGAAATATATATAGTGCAACAATTACAAAAAAATAAAAGAAAACCTGCTGTTTGAAAAGAAAAAAACAAAAACAGGTAGAGTTCTGGATTAAAGGCAATAACCTTTCTCAATGCCTCCATGCAGTGTGGCTGTTAGTGCCAGCCTGTCAGAAGCTCCTCACACCGCTCTACAGGAGACGAGTAATTAAGCAAGGCACAAGAACACCCTGAGATGTGTAGATCAACATGCAACTTAGTCAGCTATGCAATGTCAATACCACAGCAGGCAAGTAGAGATTTTCCCATCTCAGTATCTACCACACAGAGCTCAGATTGGACACATTAAAGTCACTTTAAAGTCGTAAATCATGCACAGGCATCTTTGGATTATTAAATCTTTTCAAAGGCAAATAAGCGTCTGCATTTGGCAAAAACTAAGGGGATTTTTTATAAGATACATGTGGATTTTTCTCATATTGTTCTTACTGAATGGACCAACATAAAGGAATAATGTTGTGGTGCATGGGAGGATGTGGGCCAGAGAGCATGAAAACCCTGTTTTGATGTGTTGCTTGTGAAATTGTTGACAGTAAGTTAAATACAATTTATGTTGTTTGAGATTAAACAGCTAAAGGTCAGCCATGCCAGGGAAAATGGCCCAACCAGTGGAACGTCATCAGGAAAGTAGGAAAACAACGAAAGAGTTGCCGCCCTTTATGGACACACAGCATGGGTGGAGATCTTTAGCGAACCTACTTTTTAAAATGATGTATGGTCTACATATGATGGCTATTATAGGCAACTCAATAGCACCCTTAAGTATCATTTGACCTCAATAAAGGTGTGAGGAAAAAGGGACAAAAACAAATGATCCAAGCAACCTTCAATTAAAACTGGTTTGGTGTGTATATCCTACAGAACATATCGACCCTCGCTGTCCAACTTTTCCTCATTCTTTAAATGTTTAACGAGAATACTGAGGGGTTTAAAAGGAACAACGCAAATAATGGACCTTCCTACAACTTCTGAAAGTTTTCAAGGATTTGTGCTGCAAATGTAAGATACTGACTAACATACTACTTACTTATTAACTTAATAACGTTTCCAACATTACAGTTCGAAACAGCCTAATAAATATACTGAAGCGCATGTGAATGCAAACCACTAAAACCATTAAAAACAGATTTACATAGAGGAAACAATATATACAAAGATTAAATTCATATAGCCAAATAAAGAGTGAATAAAGCAAGCGTTGAGGCATAATATTTTAAGAAACTCTCAATAATGGTCAAAGAGAAGTAATGTTCTGAGACTCTAAAGTCGATAGAAGCGCAGAGCGAACTAAGGGGCCGTTCGCGCCAAACGTGTTTTCAGTCCGTCTGTGCTATTTTGAAAAACTGTTCCTGAGTAAACATGCAGGCAAAAAATAATTCCAACTTTAAAAAAGGCGCCTCGACACACGCTCGTTCTGTTTTATTCGTCGCACTGCGTCTAGTTTTATTTTAGCTTAACAACGCGTTCGGTCAGAACGGCCCCTAAGGTGCCTGATTTGCTGTAGAACAAATCAAACATTCCAAATCTTCTCAAGTGTCCAACTAAACATTTCTCCACTTACCAAATGGTGCAAGAATTTCCTCTGCTGTTGCTTCTCCGTGCGAACTCACCGACTTCCAGCCTTGCCTAATTAAAAACCTCGTCCCGGAACAAAAGGAATCTTTTCAGTAACTACTGCAGCTCTGCGCGTCAGAGAGGCTGGAACATCGACGAACAGGTGCGCATCTGCGATGCGCGTAGACGTAACTTTCCTCCGGGAAGTCAATGAACAAAAAAAAGCATGTCTTTTGGGACATAAAGCACTATCCTCACAGCAACGTCTATGAAACTATGTTGCAAAGAGATAAAATGAAAATAATATTGTGACAACCAAGATACACTTTTTTTTCTTGTTTAGATTTACGCATTTTTATTTCATTACAAAATTCCATTAAAATGAATTTTTATTTTATTTTTTATTTTTTTATGTAATTGTGTTAAAATCACATTTTGATGAAATTGTGTTAAATAAAATTGAAATGCACAAATCTTAAAAAAGGCTCAAATGTAGATATTTAATAGTATTGTGAATTAACAGCAACTCAACACTAGGTTTAAAATGTTTTTTTTTTGTTTGTTTTTTTTTTGTTTTACAAATTTGGAGAACATGAAATATTTATTAAGAGTGACACTTGGTTTTGTGTAGATTTGAGCCAATAGCCTAGCCTCTCCTCGTGTTCCCTTAAACCTTCTTTTAATAAATATTATTTTATCATGTTGAATTATTTTTCCAGATGAACACTTTTATTTTATTCACATAAATGAAACAGAAAAGCAAAACATATACACCAATCAACTTTTAACCCCCATTATTCCCTTTCCCCCTCCCAATCCCCAACCTAACCCTCAACAAATATCCCTGTGGTCAAAGCTATAGTATACTAAATGAACATTAAACAAATACAAGTTCTAGTTGCCTACATTTCTTAATGACTTTTCATGGAATGCCGCTACCCTGCCCATCTCTGTGTACCACCCTTGAAATGAGGGTGCTCCAGCAGACTTCCAGCCCCGAAGAATTACCTGTTCTAATTCCAGCCCCTAAAAATGACCTGACCAAATTTTGTATGTATTTATCCCCTATATTAATGACCGCCCTATCGCCAAAAACACAAGAGTCTGGGGCAAAATGAAATTTGAGCGCCCAATATGTTACACATAAAACTCTGAACCCTCAACCAAAATGTTTGGATCTTAACACACCAGCAAAAAACATGGGTTGTGTCCCCATCTTCTGATTGGCATTACCAGAACTTGGGTGTCTTTATTTACAATCTTAGCCCACACTCCCTCCTCCAATACCACGTGTAAATCTTTCTCCCATAATCTCTTGATAGAAGTTAAAAGATCCATCCCCCAGACACTGAATTAGCAGGGAGTAATACATAAATGCCTCTTGACCTTTTCCAAAAGCAATAATCACCACTCCCAGAGTATCTGCCGCAGTAGGGGGGTGTATGCTACTCCCAAAAATAGTACAGAGCAGGTGGCGCAGCAGTATATACCTGAAGAATTGAGACCTGGGAATCCCAAAATGTTGAACCATATTTTCAAAGGATCTCAACAGTCCACTCTCATATAGGTAGATGTTTAATTGTTAAACAATATGTAAGCAATACAAGCAGATTTACAATTGTTTCTAATTAAAATGATCACAAAACACATTTAATCATATGTTTATTAAAATGTATATGCAAAGATTGCAATATTTACAAAAATCAGGGTTTACAATCTCTCCTAAATAGGCCTACTAATTATCAGAACAATTGTGTTTGTGTGAGAGAGGTCTACACTCCAAGTCCAGTACTACATGACTGATATGTGGAGCATATGTTTTAACATGCTCTATGTGCATAATGTTTGTCCTCCATGTGGCCCCAGTGATGTCTAACAACAGTAAACAGATACGGCTGGCTGTGTCTCTTGCCCAGGCAGTCCACACTTCCATATCTTTCTGTATCCTTAGAGGAGATTCTTTCACAGCAGAGCTCTTTTCGACATCTATAGCAGATAAATGTTCAGGTGTTTGATGATGCAAAGGTGTAGTGATATTTTGGTGGATATGCAAGACTCCTCCAGTGCTCTTCTTAAGCAGACGACATGCCACATGCCAACCCTCCTCTGAACTTGGTATGAGACCCAAATTCACTCGGTCAGCAAGATCACTTAAAGGAAGCTAAAAAGAATGTGGAGAGTTACTTTATTCATCTCACAAGGTCTGCAGACCTACATTTGTTTTAATTGCACTTTTGGACTGCTAACAGCCTGATGCTTCAAGTTTGTATTTAAGAAGTGATATCACTGACTTCCATAAATCTTTAATGTATCAAGTACCCAATGGAAGAGTTCTCATTCACAAAAACTGTGAACTGTGACAAATGTGAAACATCAGATGTGAAAAAAATAATTAATTAAATAAAAAGACAATGACAATCCCCGCCCACTAAATCTACAAACTGTGTTCTTCACCTGTCTGTTGTCTCCCTGGTGGACAGTGCAGTAGTCTAACACACCATTGATCTGAAGGTTTCTTTGTAGAGCCTTTACTGCATCTGGGTTCCATTCACATGCATGCACATGTGCAGCCTTTGCATGTACCAGATATGGAAGAGTGAAGTAGCCAATCCCTGTACATTGAAGCAAAATAAGACTGGTACATAACCTCCTACATCCTGGGTGAAAAAACATTCCAACTATGGAAAATAAATCTAATTGCTTTTACCTGCATATAAGTCAATCACAGTCTCTCCGCTGCAGTCAAAAGAAGCTATTCTGAGCTTCTCTGTGATATTCCCAGATGAGAACATGCACTTTGTGACATCAAACTCGTACCTGAAATTTCAGTCAGATGGAGTGCTCAACTTTGGTAGCTTTAAAAGAAATGTTCCTTTCATAAATATTAGTAAATGCATTAGGTTTCATAACAATGAAAACTGTATTTTTCAAGTATTTATATATCTCAATGTTAGTTAATAAAAAAAAATCTTCATTGTAAGTTCATGTTAGTTCATAGTGCATTAACTAATGTTAACATATAAAAGTTTTGATTTTATATATATTGTAATTTACATTAACCATGATAATAAATGCTGTTCATTGTTAGTTCATGTTAACAAATGTAACCTCATTTCAAAATGTTACCACAACTTTTGTGCTACCTGATGTGGTTGTCGATGTGTGTTACATAGCTGCTGTCTCCTAAAAGCATTGTTACTATAGGTGTGCGATACCCATCCTGGGAAATCTTTTTAATTTGTGCTATACGTTTTACTCCCAGGGTCTGGGCAACTGCAGTCCATAATTCAGATCCTAAAATAAATGACAAAAAGTTAGCACAAACTAACTAAATAAAGTTCTTATTTTATATAAAACTCTCAATATAGAATATACTGTACATTCTACTTATTTATATATACTGGACCTACAGAGGGGCTGAGATTTATTATTACCCACCAATGTCTTTCCATACTGCATTAGAGAAGCAGCCTTCACCAAACAGGACAAGATCCCCATGGCACTGCCAGCGACAAGGCACATCTCTCTCAAGTTCTTCACTCCAAATCTCACTTTTGGAAACCACCAGGGACTGAGTGGTCTCTACAAGTCTCTCATGCACTGATTTATTTCTCACACTTTTTGATAACTGGGGTGCCTATAGTGAAAAATAAAAAGAGTGAGTAATGCTCAGACTGGACTAAAGAGAAAAGTTATTTGGGTTAAATTATCCCATGGGATGTAGGGCATTTTTGGTTCCAGCTATCAATGCTGCTTACCTGGACATCAACAATTTCAAAAAAGCTGTCCTGTGCTATATACTCCTTTAGTGCCACGATATCAAGCTGTGGCAGATCAGATGCTCGAAGTGGAAGCGTTACTGTCCCATCTGGGTGCTTTTGTGTACAGTACTTGCGGTCCAAAACACCTTGTGACAGTAAATATTTTCTGCGGAACAATTGAACATCTTAATACACTATCCAGTTAGTAAATTAAACATTTGTGTAACCACTAAAGTTGACTAGTTTTAACGTGCCAGACAGTAACCTACCTGTACAGTTCAGCATGACGCTGCGGCACCTTTAAACACGGAATAACAACCATATTTATCCGGAGGCGTAACCATTCCAAATATTTTCACTACTTAGCCAAATAATTATACGTCAGATTGCGTTGGATTAATGTTGCTTTTTGACACTACAAAAGTAGTGGACACCAATGGAACACATTCGCCTCAAAGTGAGAGGCGTTTCTAGCCGGAATGTCCTCAGTGTTGCACATCACATAGATGGAGCTTCAAAATAATGTTCCATTTCAACGCAAGAAGGCGCTGTGACAAATAAGGGTACAAAAACAAAGCACACATACAAAACACATAAAAACGAAATAATAATAATAATGTAGCTAGGTCTTCTTGCAAATATTTAAATTAACAACTTTTCTCTGGTTTTTATTTTTTACATGTTAAGGATTTACAAGAATTATTATATATATATATATATATATATATATATATATATATATATATATATATATATATATATATATATATATATATATATATATATATATATATATATAAATAGGGTTTGTCTTTAGGGGCTTCCAGTAATGTGTATGACATTTCCCCAAAATAACAAATATTTGATACGTGATAATCTTCTATTGTTATACTAAAATGTATGTAATTTCTGGTAAATTGAGTCAATTGATTTATTGATATTCTAAGCAATTAATACATGTCAGACCAAATCATTAATTATAGTTTATTCCTAAATTAAATATTTATCCATTACTATGAGACAGTTTAATTATTTTAGACCATACATTTATTACAAATATAAACTGTATGATTATTTTAATAAAAATGAAATTATATAATTACATTATATTGCTGTAACAATATACAGTAGTGACCAAAATATTGGCCCCCTTGGTAAATATGCACAAAAAATCTGCATTGTTTATCCTTTTGATATTACATTTAAAGAAAATCACAAAAATATAACCTTAAATTGAAGTAAAACAATAGAAAGAGGGAAAATATGTAATTATTAAATAAATATTTTCTCTAAAACACGTTGGCCACAATTATTGGCACCCTTAGAAATTCTTATGTGTACAATTTATCTGAAGTATATTCTCATTCATCTTTTAAATTTTTTAGTGAACCTAGGTGACTAGGAACATGAAATTGTTCAGCCATGACTTCCTGTTTCACAGGTGTATAATATGAGGTAACACACAGGCCAAATTCCCTTAATCATCAATCACAGAGGGTTAAACTAAAGAAAAGGGTTGTTGAGCTTCACAAAATGAGAAGTAGCTATAAGAAAATAGCGAAAGCATTGAAAATACCAATTTCCACCATCAGGGCAATAATTAACAAGTTCCAATCAACTGGAGATTTTAAGAATCGACCTGGAAGAGGACGTGTGTCTGTATTGTCTTCACGCTTGTTGAGGAGGATGGTTCAAGTGGCCAAAGAATCTCCAGGGATCACAGCTGGAGACTTACAGAAATTAGTTGGGTCTTGGGGTCAGAAAGTTAAAAAAATAAATAAATAAAAAATAGAAATTCAGACATCACCACAAGTTTTTGGGAGGGTTTAAAAAAAAGAAAGCCTCTGCTCTCATCCAACAACATACTCAAGCATCTTCAGTTTGCCAGACAATACTGGAACTTCAAATGTGATTGGGCTCTATGGTCAGATAAAACAAGCTTTTTGGCTGCAAACACAAGAGATGGGTTTGGCACACACAGAGATAAAGAACCAATGCCCACAGTTAAATGTGGTGGTGCATCTTTAGTGGTGTGGGGCTGTTTTTCTTCCAGATGTCCTGAACATCTTATTTGGATACATGGCATCATGGACTCTATCAAATACCAACAGATAAAAAATCTAAACCTGGCTGCCTCTGCCAGAAAGCTTACAATGGGCCCTTGTTGGATCTTCCAGCAGGACAATGATCCAAAACAAACATCAAAATCAACACAAAAATGGTTCACTGACCTCAAAATCAAGGTACTTCCATGGCCATCTCAGTCCCCTGGCCTGAACCCCATAGAAAACCTGTGGGGTGAACTGGAGAGGAGAGTCCACCAACATGGTCCTCTGAATTTGAAGGATCTGTAGAGATTCTGTATGGACGAATGATCTCAGATCCCTTGCCTGTTCTTCTCCAACCTCATTAGGCTTTTTATGAGAACTGTTATCCTGGCAATGGGCAGTTGCAAAAAGTATTGAATAAAAGGGTGCCAATAATTAAGGCCAATGCATTTTGGAGAAAAATATTTATTTAATAATGAGATATTTCCCTTGTTTCAATTATTTCACTTAAATTAAAGGTTCGATTTTTGTGATTTTTTTGAATGAAAGATCAAAAGGCTATGCAGATTTTTTTTCACAGCCTTATTTGCACATATTTAACCAGGGTGCCAATATTTTTGGCCACAACTGTATACAAAAAGAAACATTCTTTCAAATGTAAAAAAAAAAAAAGATAGAGAGTAACAATGTTACATACATGTAACATTACAGGCACTAGTAGTCTTTACAATTGTTCAAAATATTACAATATTGTAATGAAATCATCTATAAAGAAAAAGAAAAAAATGCCAGACCATTTCATTTTATGATTGCATAACTTCATCTATCTGAACAAAGAATTGTATAAGCTTTATCTTTATCTACCCATTGGCCATTGACGTTATGGAATGATATTCCATAATATCATTCCATATAACAAGCATTAAAAAAAGTCAATTGCAAAATATCAACCGACTTCATCCCGGGAACGATAGATGGCAGCATACTTTGCATTTTACCGCGAAAACCATTTTTGTGTCAGCGAAGAAATACAGCGGGTCCAATCACAGCGCACGCTGCCGCCACATGAGACACTTTGTAAACAGTGTTGCGAACAATGGAGGTAAGGATGAAAACTAGTAAACTTTTAACAGTCTTTTATATTTACGCATTACGTTGACAATGTATATATAGAAGAAAATGTTGTGCACCAGATTTCTGTTGCACTCTGTTTTATTAGATGTCATCGAACAGTTGTGTGACATCTATCCGGCTTGACTCCATCAAACAAGCGGACAAAGCTCAGGTCCATTTGTTATCTTGTGAAATGGAGCATGATGGGCCTGCCGAAGTCTCAAAGTTCTTTACTTCCACTGTGAAGGAGCGTGAACACGGTTAGACGAACATCAATGCACTGCTCACGAATGAAACACGCTGCAGAACTGTCAGATGAAGATAACATGTTTGTTTTGCAGAAATAACTGTGTCATTCAGAGGCCGAGGACTGAAGGGTCAAACATTGAACTGCCCAAAAGGACACACAGGACTGGTGCTGAAAGAGGTTAAGAGGCCTGCATCTGATCAAGAGGTGACCTGGACTGCACTTTGTATTTACATTTACTGATATAAATTGATAAGCAACGAGTAAGCATCAGGATGTTACTTTATATAGAACTTAAAGGGATAGTCCCTCCCCCCCCTAATTTTATCTAATTTACTCATCCTCTTGCCATTCCAGATGTGTATGACTTTCTTCTGAAGAACACAAATGAAGATTTTAGAAGAATGTTTAAGCTCTGTAGGTCCATACAATACAAGTGAGGGGTGGCAAGAACTTTTATGCTGCCTTTATGTGCTTGTTGAAGCTTCAACGTAATCCATACAACTCCAGTGGTTAAAACCATGTCTTCGGAAGTTATATGATAGGTGTGGGTGAGAAACAGATTAGTATTTAAGTCTTTTTGTTTGTTTTTACTATAAATCTCCACATTTTTATTTTTTTCCACATTGTTTACGCAATTTACATTCTTTGTGCCTATCGCAAACTTCTGGACAGGGAGGAGAATTTATAGTGAAAAGGGACTTAAATATTGATCGTTGCTTAACCACACCTATCATATTGCTCCTAAAGACATTGATTGAATCACTGGAATCACGTGGATTACTTTCATGCTGCCTGCATGTGCTTTTTGGAGCTTCAAATTTCTGGCCAACATTCACTTACATTGTATGAACTTACAAAGCTGATGTTATTCTAAATATCTTTGTTTGTGTTCAGCAGAAGAAAGTAATACACTTCTGGGATGACGTGAGGGTGTGTAAATGATGAGTGAATTGTCAACTTTGGGTGAACTATCCATTTAAGGAATTGGTGTATAGTGCAATTAAATTAGCTGGTTTACTGCTGTAGGCATAGGCCTAAACATTGAGTTCTGTTTGTAGGACAAAAATCCTTACCGCCTCATAATTGTTTATTAGGACAGAATAGTAAAAGTCTCTTCAGTGTTCCATAATTTCAAATACTGGAATTTGGAGACACCCCCAACATCTGATGATGGAGTTGTGATGGCAATGGCATGGCCTCAGTTAGCAGAAACGGTAAGTAACTTTTGGTGACAACTTAAAACACGAGCAATTTAATAAATAATTAGAATCTGCTTTACTGAAAAGCATTTTTCTTAATGTCAATTTAAATCTGACAAATAATTGATATTATTAAACTGATTCAATCAATCCCTCTATCTGCAGATACATGGACCAGTGGACGACTGATCATTGTTTTATTATGGACATGATTACTTGACTCTTCGTCTTAAGTACACTGTTACAGTTACACAAATGTGAAAACAAAACAACTTACTAGGTTGTGGTATTAACCACCTTTTTTATTGAACTGTATATGGATAACTATTAAAGATTTATTTTATTGTTTTCTCTGTCAATTTTAACTTTCATATATGACCATTATTTTAGAGTTAAAATAAGACAATATATTTTTTTATTATTTGTGTACATTTATAGTGGTAATCTGTGTTATATCACCCTGGCATCATGTATAAAAAAAAGCATGAAGCTTCATCCCGTTTCTAATCCATCTGCTGAGAGATTTACAGTAAATTTAGTAATTTTCTCTCTTCTGACTGCTGTAATAGATCTATTTTTTTCTTTTTCTTCCTCTTTTGGAAAGTCGTGGGAATGTAATAATAGTGGATTTTTATTATTTTGCTTTTGGACTCCATTCTCCTCTACAGAAGGTTTCCCAGCTATAATTTACTTATACATTCCAAAATGTGAAAAGGGTCCTTTGATTCAAAGGCACTGATTTTTAAATTTTAATTAAAAGTAACCTTTTCTGGGGCCTGGGTAGCTCAGCGAGTATTGAAGCTGACTACCACTCTTAGTGTTACGAGTTTGAATACAGGGTGTGCTGAGTGACTCCAGCCAGGTCTCCTAAGCAACCAAATTGGCCTGATTGCTAAGGATGGTAGAGTCACATGGGGTAACCTCCTCGTGGTCATGAGTAGTGGTTCTCACTCTCAATGGGATGTGTGGTAAGTTGTGCATGGATCGCGGAGAATAGCATGAGCCTCCACGTGCGGAGTCTCCATGGTGTCATGTACAATGAGCCACATGATAAGATGCATGGATTTATGCAACTGAGACATGTACTCCGCTGCCTGGATTGAGGTGAGTAACCACGCCACCACGAGGACCTACTAAGTAGTGGGAATTGGGCATTCGAAATTGGAGGAAAAGGGGGTAAAAAAAGTAACCATTTCTGTCACAATTTTTTTAATAAAAAAATTCACCAAACACATCCATGACAAACTCATTCATTGTAATGTAGAAAGTGTGTAATGTAAAATCTGATGTGCTGGACCTTAAGGAACCGTTTTACCAAAACTGAAAATTCTCTCAGAATTTACTCGCCATCAGGCCATCTCAGATGTGTTTGACTTTCCTTCTACAGAACACAAATAAAGATTTTTTGATCTGTTCTCTTCTAACCACTGGTGTCTTCTGGATTACTTATATGCTGCCTGTATGTGCTTTTAGGAGATACAAAGCTTTGGTCACTATTCACTTGCGTTGTATGGACCAACAGAGCTGAAATATTCTTCTAAAAATCTTTCTATGTGTTCTACAGAAGAAAGCAAGTCATATACATCTAGGATGACATGAGGGTGAGTAAATAATGAGAATTTTCCTTTTTGGGTGAACTATTCCTTTGATGTTTTTTTTTTAATCACAGCTACAGTACTCCATAAAATACAAAAATAATCTCTGGAACCAATTTGCAAACGGGCATCAAGCTTATATTTCAGCAGAACACCATCATAAATGGTGATTAACAACAAAAAGGCCTTTTTAATGTGCTAGGGTCTGTGTGATAGAACCACTCTTAGTGGTTTCACATATTCTTCTTACCTTTCCAATCTTTCTGGGGCACTTTATAGATAAAGATATACTTGAGGAATAAATATTCAAACCAAATTGTCCACATACACTATGATAAAAACGTAAAAATATGTGTAACTCTTACCAGAATGTCCACTACAAAAAAAAAAAGTAAAAACTTAAAGTTACTCTTAAAGTGTAATAATTCCAAAGAAATGTTATGTTAAAAAAGTTTGTGGACGCATGGGGACAGTCAAGTGGATTCCCTTCCAAAGCATCAGCCCTGTTTTAAAACATTACACCAATGTAGAAGTGTGGAGGTGGTAATTTGTGAAAAACCCTTTATATACATTTTGTGTAATTTTCTGAAAGAGCTGATAAAAAGATTGGGCCACAAATAATGCCTATGTTTTGGGTAGAGGAGAGGGCGGCGATGGGGGAGGGTCCGACTCTACCCTGCTGCGTTTGACCGCCAGGCCATGATCATGTGCCTTTCTGATGTGCCTGTACAAGTCTCCTGACTGTGTGTAGCTTCGATAACAGTAGCTGCACTCATAAGGCCGTTCCCTGGTGTGTACAATGGCATGTCTTCTCAGGGTGTACGCACAGGAGAAAGTCTTTCCGCAGGTGTCACAGGTGGGTACATCATCTACATAGTTCCCAATAGAGTCCTGAAAATCCTCAAGGTACATGGCCTGTTGCTCTGGCTGGGAAATGGCTGGAAAAAGAGATGATGAAAATCCAGTATTGTCTGTCGCAGAAGTACCAGGACCTTGTGGCGAAGAAGGATATGAGATGGGCTCTTGATGGGAAAGGTGAATTATTGGGTGAGCAGGTATGAACTGAGTGTTGGTGAGCTCCTCAATATCATGGTTACTGTCTTCATAATCATCACTGTGAACTAAATCTGCATTTCTCCTTTGACCATGATCCAAGACCTCATCCATTTCATCAGATTCCTCATCAGAAATCACAATGGCTTCCACTTTCACCTTGATGCCTTCCTCATTTTCCTCCCCTACTGCTGAGGAATTGGTTGAAATTCGAGGGAGAGGCTTTTTGTGCCCTGGCCTCCTTTCATACGGTATGTGTTGAGACAACCTAGGATTTCCAGTGAACCGCCCATTTTTCTGGTCTTGAATGGGTTTTACGGTTTGACTCGGCAGACTGTTGGTATGCACTAACATGCCAGGTTCATTGGAGACCGAGTGGGCAGTGCTGGTGTTGTCTACATTGTTCAGTGTCATTGCAGAGGCTACAACAGGTTGGATCTCTGTGCTTATCTGAATTTGTTCCGTCGAACTGCATGGACCTGAAAATGCAGACTCAAGGCTAGCTGATCTTGCAGATATTCTTGTTTTGTCATGCCTAGGTGAAGCACTACATGCAGGCAAACCTGGACAAGAATTGCTAACGGGTAACTGAGAGTCCATTCCTGGCTGAGTAGTGTCAGCCATCTCTGAACTTTCTACACCACTGTGTGTGAGGACATTGCCCATGCCTGCTTGTGTCTCAGTCTTGGTATCAATATAAAGTGACATCTGTTGGATTGACTGAGGACAATGTGCTAAAGAGGATAAGGATGGATTTCCAACTGTCGCTGGTCCATCTCGTCCTAATACACTTTCTGTTTCGGCACCAGGCATGTCCTCTTGAGGTGACCCATCAAGCCCTTCTCCAGTTTTAGCTAACTCGTTTGCTCCAACTTCTACTCTTGTGCTATCCGCCTCGGCCAGTCCACGACCCTGCAGTCTTCTCTTACAAACTCGCACCACATCATTCATGTGCAAGAAGCTGGCTGCAGCAAGCACGTCCTCTGGAGGGGGGTGGGCTTCCAAACGAAGCACTCCGTCATACATAAAATCGAGAATCAGTCCAAAGGCTTGAGGGGTCACTATATCGCCATTAATGGTGACTGTGTCTCTCAGGGGCCCTCCGTTGACTGAGCTCGTATTTCCCATTGACTGATCGGAGTAGAACATATGGAAAAAGGGAGAGAAAGATGCCAGCACAGCACGATGAGCTACAAAGCGAGTCGGGCCGATCTGCACAGCGCAGTCACAAAGGAAACCTTGTAGACGCTGAGAGCGCAGACAAGCCAAGAGCTGCTGACTATGACCTGGAAACTCCATTTCTACAGACAAACCTGTGGAGACGAGAGTTAATGACAACTAGTGTTCATTCATGTTGTTCTCCATAAGATATTTTGTAGTTCCAAAATAAACCTATTTTACACAGGTAATAAATAGAAATGCATAACATCAGCATATATTTCCATGTTGAGTTGAAATGTTTTTTAAACTTACAGAAGAGTCCTGACAATGTCTCAACGTCAGCTTTAAAGTCAGCTCCTTTGATCCACCATCATATTCGTTTTGTCTTTCCTTTTCATGGGCGAAATGCACTGCAAAAACCAGCTTATAGCTTGAGCTTCCCTTTTGAAAGGAGGGAGTTGTAGGACTGAATCTCAGCACTCATTCACTATTCTACACTAATAAACTAGTAATAATGACATGGTACCTTAGAGCCTAAAGGAATTAAAGCCGCTTTATTATCTTCATAAACAACATCCTTCTATGGTTTGATGATTAGACCATACTTTCACTGGAACACCGTAATATAGACCCCAAATGAGCAAGACGTCTTCAATAAAAAAAAAAAATCACTAATCAAGAGGTTCACAAGTGATATATTGCTGTTTATAAATGCCTACTGATGCATTTGTAGTAAAAACGAATAAGCGCTACGGGAATGTTTTCCTTTTGGACAATGCATCAAAAATATACACTTATACGTGTAATGTGTTCAATGTATGTGTACGCAGCCTGCTCTGCCATCTACTGGCGTGGAGATCACCCAATCCAGAGGACGTACAAGTCAAAACACAATCCTATTTTATTTATTTTTTGGCGTATGCAATACAATTGATTATAAAGTAAATGTATATGATGCACATTTAAATAAATAGATATTGAATTTAATAATATAACATAATACAAATGTTGATATCTTTTTTATACAACTGAGAATATAATAATTTTCTAATCTTAAAATAATATTATTTAATTATTTTAATAACAACATTATACAATACAATAATCAACTGTGCAGAAAAACAAGAAAAAAAAAACAACAAAAACAAAAAAACAGTTAAAAAAAGAAAAAAATGCCAAAGAATATACGAAACACATAAATATTTTGATGAATGCACTCTTCTCTTACAGGGCTAATGTACTCCACTTTATAGCACCACAAAAGTTTTATAAGAAAATTAACATTTATTTATTTATTGAACACCACCATTTTAAAAATACATTAGATAACAAATAATAACAGCAAGAAAAGCACTTATGAAACATAAATACTTTTTAGAAGATTTTGTTTTTATATATTCAGTCTCTTCTCTTATAGCACTAAAATATTACTGTTCACTTAAATTGCACCACAAATGTTTTATTAGTACTTGAGCATTTATTTATTTATGAATTACCGCTTTTGTTTTAAAAGCAAATGAGCATTTATTTATTTTATTTCATTGAACACCACTATTATAAAACACAATAATTAACTGAGAACGATTACAAGAACGCACCGAGAGGTCTTAATATTTTTGTAATTATTTTTATACAGAGAGTCTCTTATCTTATAGCACTAAAATACTGTTCACCTAAACAGAACTACAACTGTTTTATTAGTTATTTAGTATTTATTAGTAGTTTGTTTATTAACGGAGAAAAACAACAAGAAAGATGAAAAAGAATCAATAAATATATTTTTTTTAGATTTACTTATAGCTCTTAAGTGTTATAAGAAATATATAGTTAAGTATAAGTTTTATAATGTGTGTGTATATATTCATTTGTTCGATCTTCAAATGTGACTTTATCTTTTCTGTTATGTATGCGATTCATCTCTGGCTTCACACACTGTTAAATTACCCATGATTCTACGCGGAGACTGCGGCTCGTTCAAACATAGAGGAAGATGAGAGAAGAAAGTCAGAAAGTGATCGTGATCCCTCTTCAGACACACATCGGCCGACGCTTTTATTGACATCTGATCAGCAAACCACAACCGAGATCTGCGGTCAAAACCCAGAGATTGACGAAGATGATGTCGAAACTAAAATGGACATCAGTTCGGATAAGTTTGACCCACTGCTTGCCCTTTATTCTCCACAAGTGCCTTTACCTTACCCGAATATCAAGTGCTTTAATAACATCGCCGAATACCAGAGCTTTATGAAGGGCGGTCGAGGCAGGGCCAAACCTGAAAATGTGGAGAAAAGACTTCGAAAAGCACAGAGAGGGAAACCAGACCTGGAGAGGATAGAGAGACTGAAGAAACTCATGGTGAACAACCCGGTTGAGGAGGGAGAAGGCAGCGGGGTAAAACGACCTCCTCGACAGCGAAAAGTTCCCAAAAATGTGCTTACAAGAATGCCACGTATGTTTAACTCTTTATTCAGTAAACATTTGTTTGTGTATATTCTTTTAAAAGGAATGTTCACGCAAATATATAAATTCTGTCATTTTACTCACCCTCATGTTGTTCCAAACCCAGACTTTCTTCTGTAGCGCACAAAAGGAAACACTTTGAAGAATGTTTATGCTGCTTTTTTCCATAGAACGAAAGTAAATGGTGAATGAGAGGCTAATAGTCTGCTTTCTTTTATGTTCCATTTAAGAAAGAAAGTCATATAGGTTTGAAACAACAAGAGGGTGCTTTTCGTTTTGGGGTAAACAATCCCTTTAAATGAGAGGTCACCAAAGAATGATTTTTAGGTGGGCAGCTCAATTACGTTTTCAAGCATAGTATCTGTCTTCTTTTCCAGTGCTTGCTGGCAGTCCATTAGGGGAGCTCAACAGGTGTGTCCAGGAGAAAATCAGAGTCAGAGTTCACATTCGAACCTTTAAAGGACTTCGTGGAGTGTGTTCTGGCTTTGTGGTGGCATTTGATAAGTTCTGGAACCTGGTAAATAAAGTAGCTTAATTTATGATGATTACTTATAATCATTTCTTATAATCACTAATAAATCTAAATGCTTGTCTCTTCTTTTATTCTACTCCTCTTTGTGGTACCAGGCAATGATGGATGTGGATGAAACATACAGGGAGCCCCTGTTGGGAGAGGCTCTCTACCATGAGAAGGCACTTACTGTCACAAGGGTAACCTTAAACTTTATTCCAATATTTTAACCATCATTCCAATATTCACCAACATAATCGCATTATAGGAGTCACCGTCATGCCATCACAGACTGACATTTTTAGAAGAATATTTAAGCTCTGTTGGTCCATACAATGCAAGTGAATGGTGACCAAAACTGGAAGTTCCAAAAAGCACATAAAGGCAACCTAACAGCTGTGTTAATATTCACACAGTTTTTTGTTTGTCAGTTTTAGTCTTTTGATGAACATGTCCTTTAAAATAAGCCAATATTTCCACATGTCATATTTATTAAATCAGTTTTACCCTGATATGGCTTCTAATTTTAAACAACTAAAAAAAAAATCTTTTAGTTGATGATAACAAAAATGTGCCAAACTTAAATAAAATATATATATAAATGTAGAAAAGTAATATAACATTTTTCTTAATTTATAGCTCAAACCAAACATATACAAGAGGTTACTGTACATACAAAATAATTAATTATTTTTGAATTCTGAATTCTTCATGCTTTAGTTTAGGATATGTTGCACGTTTTTTTTATTCACAACTTGAAGTTACACATTCTGACTAGCGCTTAAATTAGTTCAAGATCACCCGTGCATTCACTTCACTGTCTACACAGGTGAAAGTTGTAATTTTACATATATGTTGTGGATAGTGATTAATCTCATGTGTAAATGAGATGCACTTGAGTGAGGTAATTAACTTGTTTTAAAGTGGTTCATTTTGCTGCTGTTCAGCACGTTCAACTCATTCAGCCCAAAATGGAAATACCAAAAATACTGGATTAGATGAATTCATATGTAATATCTTCTTCTATAAACAGATGTTTCTTTTGTTTATATCTTGCACTGTTATTATCTAGCAGAATGATTTTTATCATCATATTTTCATCAACCGTATTCTTTAATAAAATTGTTAAATTATTTTCATTATGTGTCTTTCATCTCATATGTTATCATTAATGAAATCAAAAAACCCTTCGTCAGCACTTTGACTCCAGTGGTTTAATCCATTTCTATGAAGCATTCCAATTGTTTTTGTGTGAGAACAGACCAAAATATATATATTTTTTTAATTGTAAATCTTGCCCTTGCAGTCTCTATGCACGATCATTATTTCAAGCTTGATTGCACTTCCTAGTTCTGGATGCATCTGCAAAGTGCCAGGTAGCGCTATAGGAAGTGTAAATGAGCTTGATATCATGATTGCCATGGAGTTATATTTTGGTCTGTTCTCACCTAAAACTGATGGGATCGCTTCAGAAGTCCTGGAATCAACCACTGGGGTCATATGGATTAATTTTATGCTTCCTTTTTAAGTGCTTTTTTTAGCTTAAAAGTTTTGAACACCATTCACCTGCATTGTATGGATCTACAGAGCTGAGATATTCTTCTAAAAATCTTTGTATATTCTGCAGAAGAAAGATGGCATGAGGGTGAGTAAATGAAGAGAGAATTTTCATTTTTGGGTGAATTAACCCTTTAAGAAATGTTATAAATATTTAGGTTGTCCTTAAAAGTAACTTAAGATCATTATTTGGTTGCTCACCTTTTGTGTTTTATTGTATTTTTCTTTTAAATCTTGTTTCTATGCTCCAAAATATTATTGTTATTATATTGATTTTTAAATAGATTTCATTGCTGTTTTTTCCTCACAGCTGTTTGAAAAGCTAAAAGTGCAAGAGACTGTGGCTCTCAGTGTGGCTGAAAGAAAGACAGAGGATAACCCTTCTGAGCCAGACACCCAGAGTTGTTCGTCTCAATATCGCACCAGAGACAGAACCAGGAGGAGCACTAACCCCAAACATACCCTGGAAAGATCCACAGTCAAGAGTACATCAAAAGTGACACCAAAATCTGATATCAAGCCTATGGTGGCTTACGGAAGAGTGCACACATGTCATGTCAATCAGCTTTTTATTCGAGGGGAAAATGTACTTCTCGTAAATATACAAAAGGACTAAAGACTTATTAAATAAAATCTTTAGGTCTCTTACTGTATCATATTGATATACATTTTTCTACCAGATAATATGCATATTAAGGAAAATAAACTTTTTAATTGTGGTTGTGGATTAAGTTTCACACGCCATTTGTTTTCAAATGACCACTAGGGGGAGTAAGACCAATACTCAGTCAGCATCAACATGAAAAATTGTTTTCTTTTGTACTATTCTGTCAAGAGGAAAATGGCAATGTACTTACTAAAATTATTGCTTATATTCACTTCACTTATTGTATAATAATAGCACATCTATTAGTCCCACGGAAACTTTATTCCTCTAAAAATCTTTGTATATTCTGCAGAAGAAAGAAGTCATATCCATCACTACACGTGGTGTAGTCGGACCATTTAAAATAAATTATATATATCAAGATAGATAGATATAGACATATAAAACTGTTAGTAATTCACTTCTTTCCATGTTAAAAATGATGGTTAGCTCTCAATGGATAAAACTGTATAAACCAGCTAATCAAAATTTGGAAAGCTGGAAATTGCATGTGGAAGTTCATCTTAATTTTTAAAAATGATTTATCCTTTCTAAAACCCGTTTTCTTTTCTCTTTAATCTGTTGAGGTCTCATTGTTAAATGAGCAGTCACATGCATATACTAAATTATGCTTTATATCTTTTATTTCTACACTTGTTCTGTTTCAGAACATTCCACAATTCTCAATTAAACTAATGAGTATTATTGATATTTGTAATGAGTACTGTAGATATTTTTAACAGTAACGACAATTCAAATGGCTGTAGTTGTGTTTGTCTTTAAATATTGAGATTGCAAACATGAAATCCTACATACTGTAGAACATAATTTGCTTGCTTTTTCAATGGAAGATTATCTTAGACACTGTGTGTCCTAGCAATGGCCACAGCAAGCCAAGAGAATACATAGTATGTTATAGAATATCTTAAATGATTCTGTACTGAAAAAAATAAATAAAAAAACACAACACTGACACTGGAAATGTTGCCAGTGTCCTTTATCGTCATTAAGTACAAGTTCCATACTGACCAAAAGAAACGTCTTAATTTTACGGCATTTAAAAAAGTTTAATGGTGAAGGGTCCGTGTTTAGAGGTGTTGCCAAATATGAAGAAAATTATATCATATAGTTGGCACTTAAAGGTATCCCTCTTGCAAAATACTGAATTCCAACAAATGCTTAAGGCTGAAATCAATGTCTAAATGGATACCAACTGTTCCTCTGTGGGCGTGGCTTGGGAGGCACTTAAGGCAGTTCTTATTGGCCAGATTATAGGCCTCAGAGAATTTACATGATTGAAATACAGATATAATATTTTTTGGCACGGAAGGTGGTGTTTTGGCTGTTCAGGGCAAGGCAGTCATACTTGAGTCGGGGGACAAAGCAGGGAAGCTTCTGGCAAGATATGTAAATTGGAGAGAGTCTTTTTCTACCATTCCCTCAGTGAAATCTACTATGGTGAAATATTTACCTCAGCCACTGATATTAATACCTTTAAAGAATACTATATTGATCTTTATATTTCCACGTCTTCGTTTACTGAAGAGGATATTAGAAAATTTGTGGAACCATTAAAATTTCCTAAACTGTCGGCTGAGCAAAAACATTCTCTTGATTTTGAGATAAACTTGGAGGAGCTTGGTGAGGTAATTAAGGCCTTGCCTACAGGCAAGGCTCCAGGGCCAGATGGCTTTTCCGCTGAAGTTTTTAGATCTTATGCCAGAACTGGCTCCACTTTTGCTATAAGTTTGTACAGAATCATTAAAAAATGGAAAGCTTCAGCCAACCATGACACAATGTTCAGGGGGAGGGACATATCATTTAATATAATTTGATTTTGTGTGTATGTTCTGTTTCTTCAACCCTGTCTTATGAATCAATAAAATGTTAATATAAAAAGAAAGCATAACAGTGACAATGGAAATCAACTCTTTATTGTCATTCATAAAAGAACATAAGTACAATCAAGTCATTGTATGAAATTGAAAACATGAATATTCTCAGTGGAAGAATTTTTTGTTGCTTGCTGTATATTTGCATAAACATATTGTGTTTCCAATAACACTCCCTCACCCTTAACCACTCAAAAGTTCCTAACGGACCAGACAAAAAAAAAACCTTCAGAAAAAAAGAAAAAAAATTTGGTCATATTGCTATAAAAAGCATCAGAATATCAGAATGAAAGTGGGAGGGGCTTAGCCAGTGTCAGTGCACACTTTGGATAGAAAGAGATGATCTTGACAATACAGTGATGGTCCTCTGGATACAGAATCAAACTCTGAACATCAGTGCTACCTGGGCATGTCAGATTCACTGGTTTCAGCACATAGCCTCACACTATACACTCAGCAGGAGCAGACCTGCATAAAAATACAAACCCATATTAGGTTTATATATATATATTTCATGTAGTCGCCCAAACTCTTCCTTATAAATTAACCATGCAAAAAAAAAAAGAGAACATGTGCATATATGTACGTCACTGGATACAGATCTTTAACGGTACATTTAATAAATACTGTACTTTTCGTATTGTCTCGGAAGAAATATTCAGAAAAAAGAAAGGCAACAGACTGACAGGCACCAAGTGTTAAGGCTTTGCAAAATCACATCCCTATAACAAACTTTTATATTTTCATAAAAACTGCAAAGCAAATCAAGTTTCCATTCAAAACGTACAGGCTAACCATTTTAAAGGCCACAATGGTTTTACTTTAGAATTGTCATTCTTTCATCTAATGTTTATGTCTGTGTGAGTTGCCCTGCGATAGACTGGCCAACTGTCCAGGGTGTTTCCCTGCCTTCGGCCTGAGACATCAGGGATAGGCTCCAGAACTACCCATGACCCTGCATAGGACAAGCAGCTACAAAAGATGAATGGACAGATGGATGGATTTTATCATCTTGATGTTTAAGTACTTCATTTCACTAGAGAGTATGATAATTTAAATACAAACTATAATCAAATACAAAACGACAAGTGATTACAGGGTGTACTTCATTCAAAAAAAATCTTATGTTCATAATTTGTTAAGAATTTTTTAACTCAATAAGTTACGGCCTTTGTGTAAAAATATTTACAGGTTATTTTAAGGCATGAGTCAAGGTCATTCTATCAATTCATTATTATGATCTGTCAACAGCATTGGGAACCCAAATACTTATTGGGTTAATTTAAGAACTTTATGTTGTGTGAGTGGGTAAAGTCTACAGTCAACCGGAGCAATTCATTGTCATCACATTCCTTAAATGTACCTCTACAGTTAGAATTGTTGTTAGACTTAAAGCAAAATCACAATGCCACAGAAATGTGAGCTGTGCATATGCAATGACTGACATGATTCTCAGAACAAACCAGCCACCCTAAATAGGGCTCCTTGGTACAGCTGATCAGAACATATAAAATAATATAATCATCCAGTTGTACATCATAATCTTTTGAACAAGTTTTTCCTGCATTACTTTATTTGACATCTTTCAAGTAGTCTTTGTCTTGTAGTTCTTCATAGCTTCTTCATGGTCATACCTCCAAAAGGACTGTTCACAACTTTCTCTGCAATTCATTTCCCAAAGTTGGCAAAATCTGCAAAGGCATCTTGCTTAGGTTGTCCCACAGCAGGGCTCATCCCCATGACTGGCATTCCTGGACCCATACCCATGTTTCCTGGCATTCCCATGGCAGCTGAAGACATGCCCATGTTCATATTCATTCCCATCATACCCTGGTTAAGTGGCATTCCTCCTACAAGTGGCATGCCCATAGCACTACCTATCATTGCAGGCTGCATTCCCATGTTCATTCCTCCCATCATGGTATTTGCCGGTGGTCTGACCATTGCTGGGGTGGCCTGCATACCCAGGTTCATTCCCGCGAAGCCCTGAGTTATCATGTTGACTGGGGTCTGAACTCCTATTGCAAGATAAATAGAGAAACAGACATAACAGCAATATATGTGAACATTAGAGCTGTCAATTCATTAAAATACATCTTTTATATATATATAAATATACACACACACAGTATATATATATACAGTGAGGAAAATAAGTATTTGAACACCCTGCTATTTTGCAAGTTCTCCCACTTGGAAATCATGGAGGGGTCTGAAATTGTCATCGTAGGTGCATGTCCACTGTGAGAGACATAATCTAAAAAAAAAATCCAGAAATCACAATGTATGATTTTTTAACTATTTATTTGTATGATACAGCTGCAAATAAGTATTTGAACACCTGTCTATCAGCTAGAATTCTGACCCTCATAGACCTGTTAGTCTGCCTTTAAAATGTCCACCTCCACTCAATTTATTATCCTAAATTAGATGCACCTGTTTGAGGTCGTTAGCTGCATAAAGACACCTGTCCACCCCATACAATCAGTAAGAATCCAACTACTAACATGGCCAAGACCAAAGAGCTGTCCAAAGACACTAGAGACAAAATTGTACACCTCCACAAGGCTGGAAAGGGCTATGGGGAAATTGCCAACAGCTTGGTGAAAAAAGGTCCACTGTTGGAGCAATCATTAGAAAATGGAAGAAGCTAAACATGACTGTCAATCTCCCTCGGACTGGGGCTCCATGCAAGATCTCACCTCGTGGGGTCTCAATGATCCTAAGAAAGGTGAGAAATCAGCCCAGAACTACACGGGAGGAGCTGGTCAATGACCTGAAAAGAGCTGGGACCACCGTTTCCAAGGTTACTGTTGGTAATACACTAAGACGTCATGGTTTGAAATCATGCATGGCACAGAAGGTTCCCCTGCTTAAACCAGCACATGCCAAGGCCCGTCTTAAGTTTGCCATTGACCATTTGGATGATCCAGAGGAGTCAAGGGAGAAAGTCATGTGGTCAGATGAGACCAAAATATAACTTTTTGGTCATAATTCCACTAACCGTGTTTGGAGGAAGAAGAATGATGAGTACCATCCCAAGAACACCATCCCTACTGTGAAGCATGGGAGGTGGTATCATCATGCTTTGGGGGTTTTTTTCTGCACATGGGACAGGGCGACTGCACTGTATTAAGGAGAGGATGACCGGGGCCATGTATTGCGAGATTCTGGGGAGCAACCTCCTTCCCTCAGTTAGAGCATTGAAGATGGGTCGAGGCTGGGTCTTCCAACATGACAATGACCCGAAGCACACAGCCAGGATAACCAAGGAGTGGCTCTGTAAGAAGCATATCAAGGTTCTGGCGTGGCCTAGCCAGTCTCCAGACCTAAACCCAATAGAGAATTTTTGGAGGGAGCTCAAATTCCATGTTTCTCAGCGACAGCCCAGAAACCTGACTGATCTAGAGAAGATCTGTGTGGAGGAGTGGGCCAAAATCCTTCCTGCAGTGTGTGCAAACCTGGTGAAAAACTACAGGAAACGTTTGACCTCTGTAATTGCAAACAAAGGCTACTGTACCAAATATTAACATTGATTTTCTCAGGTGTTCAAATACTTATTTGATTTTTATCATACAAATAAATAGTTAAAAAAATCATACATTGTGATTTCTGGATTTTTTTTTTTTTTAGATTATGTCTCTCACAGTGGACATGCACCTACGATGACAATTTCAGACCCCTCCATGATTTCTAAGTGGGAGAACTTGCAAAATAGCAGGGTGTTCAAATACTTATTTTCCTCACTGTGTATATATATATATAAACCAAACAATAATTGACTTCTAAAGCCACATTTTCCATTGTCAATCTTAAAATTCTTTTGATCTTGAGGCATATGCTTAAATGCTTGAAATTAGTTTTGTAGACAAAAATATAACTGTGCCACCATATTCATTTATTTAAATATAAACTAAAATGTAAAAAAAAAAAAAAAAAGTTTCTGAAACAGATGACTTGGACAAATACTAAAGAAAAGAAGCCAATAAGAGCCCAACATAGATGGGAACTCCTTCAATACTGTTTAAATGCATCTCAGGGTGATACCACAAGAAGTTGGTTGAGAAAATGTCAAGAGTACATGTCTGCAAATTCTAGGCAAATGGTGACTACTTTGAAGATACTAAAATATAACACAGTTTTGATTTATTTTGTTTAGTCACAACATAATTCCCATAGTTCCATTTATGTCATACCATAGTTATGATGACTTTACTATTATTGTAAAATGTGAAAAATAAATACATTTTATATAAAGAGAATAGTATAAAGAGAATAAAGAAAAGTGTTTCAAAACCTTTGACTGGTAGTGTATGTGAATTAATATTTGTATTATATATGTATATATAAAGTACTGTGCAAAAGTTTTAGGCACTTGTGAAAAATGTTGCATAGTGAGGATGTCTTCAAATATAATGACATAAATAGTTTTCATTTATCACTTAATGTCATACAAAGTGTAATTAACATAAAAAAACTAATACACTCACAATAAAACAGCACCAATTCTCCTAAGTAAACCTGAACAGTTTTTCTTGGTTGTTGGCAGATAGGATGTTTCAAGCTTCTTTGAGAATGTGCCATAGTTCTTCAATTGCTTCTATCTATATATGTAATCTCAAACTGACAAGATGTTCAGTGGGGGGGCTTTGTGGGGGCCATGACATCTGTTGCAGGGCTCCCTGTTTTTAAACTATTTTCTATTTGCAAAAGGACTGTTTTGAAGGTTAACATTTATATTTCCTATTGACACTGAAGATATTAATAACCATCTTGAGAATTTTGTGAAACATCTTATGTGCCTTTTGCACAGTACTGTGTGTGTATGTGTGTATATATATATATATATATATACATACATACATACACACACATACACACACAGAAAGACAAAGACCCCCCATTTAGCCTTAACAGACTGTAGGAGCAAGTGCTGTTAGCGAGCACCTATGAAGGCCGGAACAGTACACGAGGGGGTGGGTGGCCAGCACCACGCCCAACCGCCTTTGTCTCCCCAGTGGCGATGTTTTACACACCGCACAAGTTACTCATTTTAGGCTGAGTCGACCTAGGGGAGGCCCGGGACCGGTTCAGATAATCGTCACTGGTGTTGGCCATGAGCGGGAATCGAACTCGGGTCGCATGCTAACCGCTACACTACCGCTTCCCACAATTTTGTGAAACATCTTATGTGCCTTTTGCACAGTACTGTGTGTGTGTGTGTGTGTGTGTGAGTGTGTATTTATCGCTTTGTGGGGACCAAATGTCCCCATAAGGATAGTAAAACCCGAAATTTTTGACCTTGTGGGGACATTTTGTCGGTCCCCATGAGGAAAACAGCTTATAAATCATACTAAATTATGTTTTTTGAAAATGTAAAAATGCAGAATGTTTTCTGTGAGGGTTAGGTTTAGGGGTAGGGTTAGGTTTAGGGGATAGAATATAAAGTTTGTACAGTATAAAAACCATTATGTCTATGGAAAGTCCCCATAAAACATGGAAACACAACACAACGAAACACAACACAACCAAAAAACGTGTCTCAAGACTCATGCACTCTGCTCTGACCAGCCCTCTTTGAACAGCTGTCAGCTTGTTGTGTCTACAGCTGCATGTTGCCTGTACTGTGTGTGTCACTGCAGGAGTTGTTCTGACTGCCCCCTGCTGACTGTGACTCGCAAAAACATGGATGTGGTACTTGCTGAACTGCTCCATTGATAGGAAAATTCCTTTTTATGGAAATTATGTACAGTCAAGGAGCATGATTAATTGCATTAATGTTTTTTTTTTTTAAACAGGTTATTTTTATAATTTTATTAATTGCACTGAATTAACATTAAATCAACAGCCTTAGTGTAAACATATTTCATTATTCACATGCATTAACATGTTAATTGCCCCAGTGAAAATATTAATTCAGTGAGAAACATGGGAGGGGGTGAGTTTAAGTTCTTATACTAATGGTCTTGATTTTGGAGAAATGTATTTGATTTCATCCTTAACAGCATCCAGATTTAAAGGACTCCAAATCTGCATCCCAGCTTACCATGTTGCTGCATCATGTTGAGTGTGGGGTGAGACGGTTTGGGTGGTTGCATGCCTGGGCCAAGATAGTCCAGGCTTATGTCTACATTAGAATTGGACCAAGTGGAAGGCACAAAGGCTGTGGGATTGGGTTTCTGTGCCACTGGCTGCTGGGGCACCAGGGGGCCCCCCATAGTCTGAAGTGGCTGCAAAGTCCAAATGAAAATAGAGTCAGTTTGTAGATCTACAAACATATGAGATGACAACTTTGTTAAAATGATACTGTTTTGCTACAGTTCAAGCATGATACATTCTACAATGGCAATTCAATTTGTCAATGGCAGAATGACACAAGTAAAAGTTTAAAGGCAGTACTATTACACCAGAACATTCCACTGTGGTCATCAAGATTTATGAAGATATTTAAAAAAGACAAAACTGTTGGATGAAAGGCATTGTCTTTTCCTAAAATTATCTCAGCATGTTCAAATGCATCTCAAGCACCACTTATTGTACCATGCTTTTTTCTTAAGCCTAACAAAAGTTGCCATTTTAAAGTAGGTCAGGCTTTTAGCATGCAAATATTATCTTTGTTCAAGGCTTTTGTTTCGATTTAATGGTTTTCTGACTTAAGCTTGTTCCTCCTCATTCTGCCATTCTCTGTGATGTGTGTCCCTAGGGGACACGGCTTGATGGGTAATGTGGAGGGGGTGGGTGGAAAATTCTGCAGATGCTGCTCGTTAACCCTCGCTTGTTTAACTTTCATGTTGCCTGCACACCGCTGGCTCTGAACCTCGGCAAGAATTGTCTTTAATTGCGTAAATAGATTTAGTGTACAGTACCACTGAAATGAGCAGTATTAAGTACTCCACATATGGATGATCCGAATGAAAACCCCATAATCAATGTAAAACATAGGCCCTTTATTGCTGTTTCATCTCTATTCTTTATTGTCTTTTAAATGTAATGTTGAGGCACAGTAATATGTAAAAGTTAAAGTATATAAGATGACGATAACTAAGGCAATGCAACAGTGCTAATGTAAATTAATCTGAAATTATTTATGGTTAAATAGTTCAAATAGTGACACTTAAGTTTGACTCATTGGTCATGATTTTGTCAGGCTGTAATGGACTATTGGCTATAAAAAAAGACAACACTTCCATATGCTCTCCCTCAAATTCCTCAATAATTTCAATAATATATATAGATATAGGAAAGAAAACTGATTTCATCAATCACTTCATGGGGTCTTGAAGTAGATAAATATGACTGCATCAGGTATTAAGTACTAATTTTTTATAAATGTATAAGTAGATGTATTAAGAACAGTCAGTCATGCTCATACACATACTAATGAAGGGAAAACTAATGAAAGCAGTAGACACCTGTGATGTAGATGTTGGCAGGCCAATGTTCTGTGTGGTGGTCATGGAGAAGTTCATGCTTTGGGAGGAGCTGATGCTAGTGGTCTGGGAGGAGCCCATGAGGTCAAAGAGGTCAGCGGATGGTGCTGTGGAAACAGAGGCAGAAGACGATGTGGCCTGTAGACCTGAGAAAAGGTCTATTCCTGGAGGGTTGACAGGCTGGGCTGCAGGCATGGCTGGCTGGGCAGTAGAAAAAGCGTTCCAATCGCCAAAGTCTCCACTCCCACTAGATGCTGGGGCTGAGGAAAGACAAAAATCTACAATTAAAGTGAAAAGAGCAGCCTAAACTGTTGCTGTGTTAATAAGAGTGATGGAGAGTACAGGCAACACAGCAGGACACAAAAATAGTGTTGAGGCCTTTTGATCAAAAGGCAACTTTGTGTTTAACTGCACAAAAGGAACAAACTAGCATCAATTCAGACTCTATCATAGACCAGACAAAGTAAAGAATGTTCATTTGATTTCAAATTAGCAATAAAAAGTTACAGAGACATAAGATAAATGGTAATGAAACCATCATGACTCTAAGAACATGCTGCATAAATATCAAAAGAATCTCAGACTCCGTCACTACAACTCAGTCCCAGAAAAGTACAGAGTGACATGTCACACCCAACAAGAGCTGAAATGTGTCTGTGCTCATTAGCTTTTAAGCACAGCACCCCACCATATGGCCACCCTCCCTGTCACTATTTAAGAGCTTTGTGCATGGAGTATTTCATAAACAGGCAGCTAAGGATGGCAACCTCTGGTCCAGCAGAAAATACAAACAGCCTTCTGTTATAATCACTGAACTACATTTAAATATCCATAATAAAAAAACAAGAGCTATTTCTGAGATACATTTTTTTTTGCGAGAGCGTTGATTCTAAGTGCAATTTTCGTGCCAGCGCAAAAAGTGTAATCTGTAATCCCAGTGCAAATGGGAGTGTTTGCACTATCTGTGCTATTGTATGGTAATGAAGTAGCGCAAAGCGCAATTTGCTATTTTCCTGAGAAGTAGGTCATTGCGCTAAGACGTTTCAAAAGCATTTCAGCACAAAGTCCAAACTCTGTTCCTGCATTCGCACTTTTGAGATTCCACTAGCAGGTGGTCTAAACCAATCCAATTATGACCCTGACAATCACTATTTTATGAAACAAACATGTGTGATATTTCTATTAAACTATCTATAGGTCATGGTTTATTTTTCTATTTTTATTATTATTTTGCTTTTATTTACAGTTGTATTTATGATCTGATTGGTATTTTTCCACCTGATTTTTCACTGCAAAAGAGGCCGGTGGAAGCAGTTGGAGATGCTAAAATGTCTGGACTCTGTATAATAATTTTGAGTACTTTATTTTGATTATATATATATTGTTTCATTAGAAATGTATTTTGAATTTAGAAATATTTTTGGTTTAATTTTTTTGTGTTTCAATAAATGAATTATATTCAAAAATCGACCGGTAGAAGTGTGTGCCGATACAATCACTGTTAACACTAGCCATGATTTGTGTGTTAATATATGAAAATGATTAATATACACATTCTTTATAATTTAATAGAGCATACATCCAAATTACAAGGAGAACCACATTTTCCATGTGTATAAAAGGATTGTGTCCATTTTCCTATTCTTCTAATTCATTGCATACAGTCAGTCCATTTACACGACAAAATTCTTATGAATGTGCTGTTTTTGTTTATATCAGTGGTGCTTGACAGGAAATTAAATATATAATAAGATGCAGATGGTGCAATAACCGGAGAAGAACCTCAGAATTAAATTGCACTTGATTTGCTTAAATTGCACACCTATTAGCGCTTTGCACGTGCGATTTCACCAACCCACTTGTGCCTAGACTTAGCGTATGCTTGCTCTAAAATATGAAAACTTTGATGCCATGCCTGCTGACATTGCATGTGTGACTTATGGGATAGGGCTCTTAAAACAAGGCCATTAGTGTCTATCAAGTTGCACTTCTTTATGGCTTAAATCTAAAGATTTTTAATATAGACACATATTTTTTTAAAAACCAAGATTTTTCTTTTGGTTCTGCAATGTTTCAGGTAGTATAAGTTACTACATATGAGGAGAACTAAAAGTTGACCTGATGGAATTTTGAGAGGTAACATAAACATACCAGCCGTTGATGGAAGACTGGCAGCAGCTTCAGAAGTGAAATCAGCAAAACCGCAAATCAGATCAGAGCTTAAACCTAAAAAACAGGGAAAGAAAGAGATTCACAGAAATAGATTCACAAATTTGACAATCTATATTGGCCAGATTTCACTTGTCTAGTGAAAAAGATACATTGTCAGGAAATACAGAAGGTGCTCTACACAAAAGCCTAGTGAGCTGCCTAGATAGGCAGCATTTTAAGGCAACTGATGTGAAGGCTGTTCCAACAGGTAGGCAACTTATTTATGTTGCATCCTAAACTGCCTTGTTTTGTCTAATGCCTTGACCACAATAAAGTCAGCACCACACTAGCCGATGTTTCCAGTGATTTTCATGTGCAAGCTTTTTTTTACATAATCACCAGCCAGACAGAGGGAGACAAAGTGAGCATTAGCATCTGCCAGTCAGAGGTTGTTAATCACTTGACAATTGGGACTTACTGCTGAGATAATGTTTCCAGCAAAAGGAAAAAAGGATCCAACATGACAGAAAAAAATTATTCTATCATCAATGCGGGCTCTTGTGTTCTCTTGACGTGACCAATGAGTTTCTTCTTTTATTGAAGAAATGACAAGACATCAAACTGATCTGAACTTTGTCATTGCACGCATCACAAATGCTGATTGCTATCCATAGGGATTCTGTTACCATACATTTTTCCTGCATTTTTCTCCTACACGACTTGTGAAATCAGAATGCGGAGGTAAAACAGTCTGTTTTTATTGAATGTAATTTCTTTACTCACTTAAAGCTGCATATGGGCATGCATTCTGCGGCAAGCATCGAGGGGATAAATACACAAAAACATAATTTCACAAAGTAAAGTTACTCTTTGAATCACATCCTAAATCACTCGATTTAAACAGTTTATGCTCACATGGTACTCCTGTTGTTATTTCAGAGAGCTTCACATGACAGGGAAGTACCTCCGACTGAAGAGAGTGAGATCTCAACAAAACAGTCTGCATGTGTGACACACTTGGCAATAATCCAGTTGTTTGGAGTCTGCTAGTGTGATGCTGGCTTAATATGGCTCATTTCAAATAAAAATGAATTAGTGTGGATGTGGACTAAGGCAGCATTGTACTGTAGGTATCTTTCACAGAGAAGGCAATGACATAATGCATTCCACTTATCTCAGAGGACAAAGATGGTAAACAGACTATATTTCATTCAATATTGAAAAGTATTGGTAAAAATTGTTTTTTTACCCAAATATATTGTGATATAGTGTGTGCTATATATTTTTATGCTTATTGGAGTCTCATGACATAGCTTAGCAACAACGTGTAGCATGAGTCGAGTCTCCTATGCAGAGAGCTATGTGTTTGGCTCACAGATCTGCTGCCACTTATGAGGTTCCATCTCAGTCAGGATGTCTTAGAAGGCAGCTTCCAATGTAAGCAGTTGAGATTAAGTCTTTGGAAGGTTTTAAAGGACAGTCAGAAACAAGAAACACCTGTTAGTGTCTGTAAGGGAAACACACTGTCCATGTTAAATTCCAGCAGCCTGTTATTTGGCTGGTAGAGGAAAAGAGAGCTAGACCGTTAGGAGAAGGAGCTACACATCTGCTCAGCATTACACACCCACCAGGGAACACTTTAACATCTGGCCCCAGTGACTTGATGGCTACAGCAGTCAACAGGAGCACAGGAGAGCACATATGCTAAACTTCACTGTGGCCACAGGGCCCTGAAAAACCACAAACTAATGACAGGAGAATCCAAAAGCTTTCTACTGCTTTCAATAATCTTCTCATCCCTTCCTCTTTTCTCCCTACATCAATTATTAGAATTGAAGCCTTCAATATCACTTCTTCCTAAACAGGTTCTAAACCAGCGTTTCTCAACGGGGCGGTACCGCCCCCTAGGGGGCGTTTGGACAGTGTTGGGGGGCGGTGTGAACGAGGCAGCAGATAGGGGGGCGCTCAGGCACAAATGGGGGGGCGTTACTCAGAGGTACTCAACAGGCGGCCTGCGCAAAAATCTTTTCAGCTCTTCTCCTTAGCCTATGTCTTCATCTTGCTCGGATTGCTGCTGCCACTTCACCAGGAGGATATGCCAGGATAGCCGCTTCCTAAGTTACACATGCTTTTAAGAGGCGGAGAATTTTCAGCGCAAAATGGAGGCGCGCTTTCACCGGCTTTTTCTGTACATAACGCGGAATACATAATTAGGCGCATAATTAGTGCTCAGGGCTCACACTAATGACCGTAATTAATTAAAAAAAAGTGGCTGTTTTTGACGTCGTTTTTCTTCGGTTCAGTTCAGGTGGCCGAGCTGTTGTCGTCTTTGTTCGTCATTTGAAATCAAATGACCGTTTGTAGGCCATTCAAATTTGAAGCCTAGTATATATTGCCTAATTGAGTCTTGTGAACGACCGCTGCTTTTTCATTGGCCATTTAGGTTAGTTACGTTATTGTTCACGTGATTGGTTCATCTTAAAAAATTTGTGTGTGAGCCTGAATTTCTTTGAATTTCTAAATACATTTGCAATACCTTTCAAACAATCCATGTGTTTTTGCATTTTTTTCAAAACACAATATTACTCAACTTGAGGCTTTTACATGTAGTTTAAATACAATAAGAAACTTCTGTTTCAGTTTTTTTTTTTTTACCAAAAACTCAGGCTTCAGGTATCAGTGTTGCAATTGTTTGGCTGTAATAGTATTTCTGAAGTGTTTTTGTTTTTGTTTTGTTAAGAGGATCATGAAAGAGGTCAGGGGGGCGTTTGTTCAAAAAAGGTTGAGAACCACTGTTCTAAACGGTTCTCAAATTGCATGTAGTCTTTCAATAAACATGGGGTCATAAAATCTGCATGCATAACAATTATGTTAAGCAAATGCAGTTTAAAATAGCTGTAGATGGAGTACAGTATATCATACCACAGTACATGCAACATAGCTAAATTTAAGTATTCCTTCAACTAAGATTTTGTCAACTTTGTAGAGAAATCCAAAAGAATTGTGTACTATTGTCACCTTTGGAGGCTGGCTGAGTAGCTGCAGGATCTGCTGAGAACAAGTCCACAAGACCACCACTGGGCTGGTTCACTCCTGTTGTGGTCTACAGCAACAAAGAGGGGACAAACCATTTGGACTTAAACCATTGTCAACAGCTGCCACAAGATGGCAGTAAAGCATTCACATTTAATTTAGTACGGTCTCTTGTTGACTTTGAATAAAAGGCAGTATCTATCTGTCCAAATACCAGGGAGGTTTATCTATACAGGAAAAAAAGAAATAAAAGGTATGTGTATTGTTTCTAGTGTTTTTCTTTATCTTTGCTACCTGGTTAGTGTTTGTGGAGGGTTTATTGCCAGTATAATTCACAGCTGCTCCCAGATCTATCGTTTTGGAGGCACCTCCTCTCTTCCGAGTGGCAGTGGTCTCTGTTGCTTGGACGATCTGTACACTTTTGGTTGTTACCGTCTCTTCGTCATCTTTAAATTCTGATTTCCCCGACTGCCCATTTCGTGCTGCCCGATTTCGGTCTTCATCTGCATCACTATACAGAGAAGAGAAAGTTAAGCTTTCTCTTAGTGTACACACCAGATAAATAACAAAAAGTTTCCTTGCTTTGGGAATCAGTAAAATAGGACAAAATTATGTGACAAAACACTATCAGTTCATGAGCATGCAAATAAACAGTCATCAATGAATTTTGTTCTTATAATTAGTTATACTAGTTATGCTCTTTGTGCTTCAGAAAACAAAAGAAGAAATGGCAGTGTTTGGAGATTTGTGGGAGGTAATCTGAGAGAGGAAGGGGAAATGGCCTAGGGGTCCTGACCTGAATCGGTCAGGCGAGTCGTCCCTGTCTTTTTTACGGAAAATATTGATCGTGTCATCGATGGTGCTCCCAATCTTGTCACTGATTTCTCCCAGTTTCTCACTGAATGGGAAAGCCCCCTTGTTCTTGTCCCAGTCTTCATCCCATTTAGAGCGCGAGTCTCGGAAATCAAACCTATCCTCCACTGGAGAACACACAAACAGGAAAGGAAGTTTGCTATGGAGATATTACAAGCACAAGCATTGCTTCATTTAACTCTTAAAAGACAAATGCTGTTTGCAACCCATTTTCCTTCTGTAATGTGACAATTAAAAGGAACAAAAATCTCTATGACAACTAAAAAAATTCATAGGAGTAATAAAAGTCATAACATTTTGAAGGAAGATAACAAATAACATGCATGAATAATTCACAAAAAGAGTTTTAAGAAAGTTTGAGGTTTAAGTTTGAAATTTTCAAGAAAGTAAAATTGTGAATTGTAATTTTATGTTGACATTTATGAATATAAATGAGGGGAAAAAATACTGTACTTGTTAATTGATGAAAAACACTGATGATGTGAATAGTGAATGTTGTCAATGTACAGATGCTTCTGAACCTACAGAACGGTTTCCAAATCTCTCCGGTATAAACTGCCCCATTCTTCAAAGTATCATTTAAGAACTGGGGATACATTACTGAATATGTTGCCATCTCAAAAATATATACAGATATAAAGATGCATATAAGTTCCAAGCAATATTGCTATATGGCAGACAATTAGACACAATATACCAATTAAATATTAAAAAAATCAATATTTCGTTATTTTTCCCAATCAAGAACATCACATACCATAATTTATGCATAAATTATGGTGTATCAAAACACCCCTACAGTGGAGATGAAACCAAGTATCTCCTTACTATCACATGTAACATTAAAACTCAGAGCTTGTTTAATGAGAGGCCCTTTCATGAATATGGACCACTATTTTGTGGAGTAAAACATCTCTTATTCCTTCAAAATATGAAAGAAAATTAGCTGACTAATCCAGCACATGTAAACATGAAGTGGGCAGTGTGTATATAGAGGGTGGCAGAAAGAGAGCAAGTTCAGTACATACAGTATCTAAAGCCCCCCATAGTATCAGAAGACACTCCAATGTATTTGTCCCTGTTTTTCTTGGCCTTCTTCCTCTCTTCTCTCAGTCTGTCATCATCCTGGACAAACTCGATCAGCTCCTTCACTTTCTGGCGCACATTGATACCCTGGTCTTTCCCATTTTCATCTGAAACACAAACCCCATGCATGATCAGCATCTGATAGACCTCAAACCCCAGCAGAGTGGAAAGGAACAATTTTACTCTGCCTCTGTGCTGTTGACTCACCTACACAATGATAGCTCTCAATAGACCGCAGATCATACTGGTGTTCTCTTGTGCTACTGACAACCCGTTCGGATCCATTTCTGATCAGGTAAGCCAGCAGCAGTAAAGACTGAGGTGGAGAGGACAGTTCAGGACAAATTACAGCACAACTAAACAATCTGGATCATGTACTGCTGATATTAGGACACAGTATTTATGTAACCTGTTTAGTATGTTCCCAATGTAAATATCCCTTTAATATCAATATACTTTCTTAGAGCATACCTTGTATACTCGTCTCCAGTTTTTCTTGTTGTCTTTCAGCATTCTGGTCCACAGCATGTTCATTACCTCCGGAAACTGCTCGTACATGAAGGTGGACCTGAAATGAATTAGAACATAGTCAAACTCTATCTTATTGACAGTTAAAGAGACAATATAAAGTTCAAAGAAAGAGTGCTAAGAAATTACAAATCCCTCTGCTTACCTAGCAATCTCCCCCATTAACTGCCCAGAGGGTCCCCACGGGTCGTCGTTTGTGGCTTCTCGAACTTTAGACTCAGTTTCTGTATAGTTCATCACAACATTAGTTCTGAAAAAACAGATTACAACACAAAGATTAAAACAAAAACAGGTCTTAAACTAGTTCACGCCTTTCATTATTTGCAAGAGCCTATCATAGCTAGAAGTTCAAATGTGACCCACAACATAAAAGTAGCATAAAGTTTAATAAAACAAAACATAATTCAGTTTTAATATGTATGCAATAAGTGGAGATCAGTAATGGCTGGTTGTCAAGTTTGTGTGAGAGTGTAAGAGTAAATTCTATATTACTTAAGTTTTAAGCAAAGTTGAGCAAGATGGAAATGATAATCTCTAAGCTAGGCCTACAGGCAACTGTTCTGCAAGAAAACACAGATGCTTTGTGCAATATGAGAGAAACATTCAAAGTTTTGAATGGACTGTATAAAGGTATGTTTAATGCCTACAGACTAAGCAACTGACAGAAATACCATTTGTATTAAGAAAGCAGATTGTTACAAAAACACCTATATAAGACTATATGGTGTCCAAATTCTGTTCTGCTATGAGGGTCATTACAGCCCTGTCAACCGAATGATGTTAGGGCCCTCAACTGATTTCTTACTCGACATAAAATCCCCTAAACATTCAAAAAGGAAAATCTTTTTTCTTGACTAACAAAGTAGAAAAAGAGAGACTTCAGAACAGTTATTCAAATTAACTGCTTAACACATCAGAAATCTCTGACACCACCGTCAAATACCATAGGCCACCAAAAGCCATTATTATGTGAAACCAGTTTAGCACTAGAGGGTCATATAGTACCTAGAGTGACATAAAGAGTGGTTATACAAGACACACGAGAGCTCAGTAAATGGGTGGGGTGTGGGACAAACTCACTGAGAATAGAGGGTGGATCAAATACAAGCGCACTAGGCAGTCCTGAGTCTTTCCTTCACTGAGATTTTTGTGGTTTTAATAGAGACCACAGCCCTTTTTCTAGCAGTTTAGCTTACAGCCTATAAGAAGTAAAGCCTCGTCTTAAAAAAAAAAAAAAGGGAGATAAAGGTACTGTCTTGCTTTGTGGAAGATCAAACATGTTAAAGTTGAAAGTAAGCAGGTACAGTATAAAGATTAAAAATATATTACCATGCTCATGTCTTCATCATTTAATAACAGATTAGTTTAAAAAAAGACAATAATATGGACAATGACAGAATCACTATGGTCAAACAGATAGCTTGTCCCATAAACAAACAACCAGATGTATCTATTGACCATATATAGAGGAGACAAAATAGGGAAGGCATTTGTTTGCCTGTGCTTGTAGGCTGCAATCATTAATTTTTTTCTAAAAGATCTGGAATGAACAGGAACATGCTTCCTGCTTATCAACAACATGCCAGACCAGTCAGCTTCATTAACTGTGTGGAAAGCTCAGTGATGATGCAGGCTCCTTTTATTTATTATCTGGAACAAGCTGCTCATTGCTTTATCAGCATGAAGCTGAATTCCCTCACTTTGTAAGCCCACCCATGGTTACACTGAGGCCCACTAATGGGCAAAGCGGCTGTTAGAAGGTCAGACTGCTAGAGATGTGAGCAAAACGGAGTTTAAAGACAACAAACTAAATTTGTTTCAAACATGTTTTACAAATACAGGAAATTACGTTTTTTTTTTTTTTTTTTACAGGTCACGATGATGCTTGTGAACTTTATGCTTTCTTATCCATCACCTCACCTAGCATATAAAGCAATTTGCTTCTCCAGGAATTAAATGTAGCCTCTATTAACTGGCTCAACCCCTAAACTTCAAACAGCATATACAACAGTGTTAACAATGTTGTGTCATAGCTGAAGCAAGTAGGTAGGCTACACAGTTTCAGAGACTTGCGATTATATATATCAATATATCCACCCAAATTTTATTTAGCAATGTCATATTTATGAATTGTAACCTTTACAGTATTGTTGTGAAAGGACAATGTGGCAATATATTCTCATTGCAATAGAAAACTAAAGTTGAAAACTTAGTTTCAAACTAATTTCTTGCTTTAATGTGAAATGAATTGCAATAGGAAACTAGTAAAGCGTAAAAGTAGCGTAAAGCAAAGCAGTGGTTCTCCCATCGGATGGTTAAGGGCAAGCTCTGAAATGAAATACTCAAGTCTGAGAAATAAGTCTGTAAATGACCGTGAGAATGTCAAGATATGGGATTTTACTCGTCCTTGACTTTGGCACTTCTCAAGATAAACACAATTTTGAATTGCCGTACTTCCCACCAAACAACCTTAGATGAAAGTCTACATGGCAGAGATCGCAGCCGGAAGAGGTTTAGAGATCCATGTTTCTTCTTCTTCTTCTTTCCAATTTAACGGCGGTTGGCATCCAGCTTTTTGGTGCATTACCGCCCCCTCTGCTCCGGAGTGTGGATCAGATACTATAACTACAAAAACATCATTGTCCATTCTCTTTCCTACACTTACATAACCTTAATTCCCTTCAAATAAACACTCACACAAACAACAAACTTTATTTATCAATTAAATCCTATTGAAAACTCCCGCCTCCCTTAAAAAAGTCATCAATATTCTATTCTGTGTCCCATTTACTGCTCTTAATAACCCTTTTAATGTAATCTCTTGCACCCCAATCTGCCTCAACTTATTCTTCATCACCTGCCTCTGCATTTCATATCTCCTACACCTCATAATTATGTGCTCCACTGTCTCCTCTTCTTGACATCCCTCACACAACCCTGTCTGGTGCTTCCCTATCATCTTTAGTGTTTTGTTCAGCTGAACAGTGTCCCAACCTTAACCTCGTCATCACAGCCTCTTCTCTCCTATTCCCACTTCCCACCCTATCCTCTTTTTACATTTGTCTGAATTTGGTATAAGTGCCTCCCTTTCTTCTCTCTATCCCACCTCTCTTGCCACCTTTTATTTATTTTCTCCCAAATTATGCTTTTAACCTCTGCTTTACTAATATTAACCTGCATTTCTACATTCCCTTTTGTTAAGCCCTTTTAGCCAGCCTATCTGCCATCTCATTACCTGTAATACCAACATGTGCTGGAACCCACATAAATTTAACCTGACATCCCATATGACTTAATCTTGTGTTTAATTGAAGTACTTCATACAGGATATCTTGCCGAGCTTTTGAATGGAATGACCTTAAACTTGCCAAGACTGATAAAGAATCAGAGCATATTAAAACCTTTTCCTGTCTAACCTTTTCCACCCATTGCAAAGCACTTAAAATTGCCAACATCTCTACAGAATATACCCCTAAATTATTAGATGTTTTTATACTCATTTCTACTTCTTTCCCTGGAATTGCCACCCCAAACCCTGTTTCTTCCGTCTCTGGTTTTTTTGCACCATCCGTATAAATCTGCATAAATTCATTATAGTTTCCACCTACTCTGATATTAAATATACTTTTCAGATTAACTTCTTCCTTTCCCTTCCTTTTTTCCTCAAGCACATACCAGTCTACTTCAGGCCATGTCATCTTCCAAGGGGCAATCTCTGGAAAAACTACCGTAGGGCTTATTCTAAGATTAAATACTTCTAACTCTTTTGCTATATTATTTCCAATCTGACCAAAGTTTTCCTTTAACTTTCTTCCATTTTCCCAGCAATCCTGCAATACTGCTTTCGTGGGATGCGAGTCATTATGGCCCTGCAATCCAGCCCAGTAATTTGCCATCAATTGATTCCTTCTTAATTCCAGTGGCAGTTCTCCCATTTCCACTTGTATGGCAGGTACTGAAGACGTTTTAAAAGCACCACAGCAAATTCTTAAAGCCTGATTCTGAATAACCTCCAGCCTCATTAAAAGAGACTTAGCTGCAGACCCAACCACTATACTACCATAATCCAACACTGATCTTATCAGAGCCACATATATACTCTTAGCTGATGACCGACTGGCTCCCCACACTCTTCCTGTCAAACATCTCATCACATTAATTACTTTTTTGCACTTGTCTTCCATTTTCTTTTATATGTTCTGCAAACGCCAACCTTGCATCTAAAATCACTCCCAAAAACTTAATGGAACTTACCCTCTCCAACTCTCTCCCATACATCATTAGCTTAACTTCTTCCTGAATTATTTTCCTGGTAAAAAGACTGTCTGAGTCTTTTCTATTGAGAACCTAAATCCCCAGTCATAAGCCCATTCTACCACTTTATCAATTGCTTTCTGTACCTTCCTAATTGTGTACTCTATATTCCTTCCTCTTTTCCACATAGCCCCATCATCTGCAAACAATGATGTTCCAATGTCTTCTGAAACATTTGCAAAGACATCATTTATCATTATAATAAATAACAAAGGACTTATCACACTTCCTTGAGGAGTCCCATTCCCAACCTCATATTGACTTGACACTTCTGCCCCTATTCTCACTTGAATTTTCCTACCAAACAGAAAATCTTTTATCCAGTTAAACAAATTCCCACCTATACCTATTTTATCTAACTTGATTAATAGCCCCTCCTTCCACAACATATCATAAGCCTTTTCAATATCAAAGAATACTGCAACTACAGTCTCTTTAATTGCTTGTGCCCTTCTTATTTCAGTCTCTAATCTCACTACTGAATCCATTGTGTTCCTTCCTTCCTAAAACCACTCTGATAACTTACCAGTAATCCTCTTTTCTCCATTTCATACGACAATCTCTCTGTTATCATCCTCTCCATTATCTTACACAAGTTAGATGTTAAGGCAATTGGTCTATAACTTATGGGTTTACTTGGATCTTTGCCAGGTTTCCTAATTGGAATCACTACTGCTTCTTTCCATGCAACTGGCAGTTTTCCTCCTTCCATATCTTGTTAAAAAGTTCCAGTAACTTAAATAGTGATCTTTCACCAAGATGTTTTAACATTACATAACACACCTGATCCTTTCCTGGAGAAGTAGGCTTTGCTCTTTTAATCGCTCTAACCAATTCCGCCAGAGAAAAGGCTCATCAATGACACTACCAGTCTCTTCCTTCCTATTTAACGATGCATATTTTGATTTAAAGTTACTGACCTTCTCCTTCTCTCTTCTTCTGATAAATTTTCTGAACTGTGTATCTTTGTAAACGACTTTGCCATTATTTCTGCCTTTTCCAGATTGGTGACACCTATCTCCTCCTCTAATGTCAATACTGGGTACTCCCACTGTCTCCTATCTCCACCCATCCTCTTTATCATAGACCATACCTTACCCACCGGTGTTGACCTTCCAATTTCATCACAAAATTTACTCCAACTTGCCCTCTTTGCCTGCCGAATAGTTCTTCTCACTTCTGCCTGCGCTTTTTATACTGAATTAATGACTGCATATTGTGATCCCTCTTTACTAGTTTAAACGCTTTATTTCTTTTCCTCACTGCCTTTTGACACTCTTCATTCCACCAAGGCACCAATTTCCGATTACCTCTGTTTTTCCCCTTAGGAATAGCTTCTACCGCTGCCATTATGATTGCTGACGTAACTTGGTTACTTATCTCCTCTATACTTCCTGCTGTTTCAATCCTAGTCATTATTTCTTCACTCATCCTCTTGAATTGATCCCAGTCTGCTTTCCCAAATATCCACTTTGGGATCCTTTCTTCTACCCTTATTTCTTCCCTCCCACCTACTCTGCATAAAACTGGGTAGTGATCACTACCCAGTGTAGTTGTTTGCCATACCTCCCATCTAGTATTTCCAGCCAAAGTGTTAGAAACTAATGTTAAGTCTAATGCAGATTCCATTCCTGTTACTAAATTTACCCTAGTTCCCCTTCCATCATTCAGACTGACCAATTCTCTTTCATCCATCAATTCTTCAATTATCTTACCATTTGCATCTGTTTGTCCTCCCCCCACACAGGGCTATGAGCATTAAAGTCTGCACACCAAATTACTTTTTGTCTATCCTGACCTTGAATACTTAATAAATTATCAATCATCAACCTTTTACATGGGTTATAGTAGTTAATAACACTTATCCCTCCCTCTTTCCCACACCTCCACCGCTATATATTCCTGCTCATCTCCCATTTCTATTAACCTATAAGTCAATCCAAGCTTTATAAATGTTGCACACCCACCTCCTCCTCCATCAATCCTATCTTTCCTAATCACAGTGTATCCATGAATTACAAAATCAAGACTTGGTTTCAGCCAAGTTTCCTGTATACACATCACATCTGGTTTCTCTTCCAATTCATTTATGAAATGCTTAAATTCTTGACCATTCGCCATTAAGCTTCTAGCATTCCATTGTAAAAGAATTACCATTAAAATGATTAACCAACCCATGACGCTTCTTGACTTGACTGAATAGTAAGGTTCTCTCTTACTTCTTCCCACGTCAGTCCTACCAGTCCTAAATGATTAACTGCAGCTTTAACTATCAACTGGATTTTTTCATTTTTTGATTTAACTTCTGCAGTGCTATTAATCACCCCTGCTATGAATGTAACTAGATCTCTTTTTCCCACATACATTCTTTCATTGGTTCTTTGATATTGTACTTGTTCTTCCACAACTTCTGGCTCTCTCATTACATCTACCCTCTCTTTTGACACTCTTACAGCTTCAGCATAGGATATCCTTTTCTCCACTATTATCTTTTGAATATTAGTCTCCCGTCTCATAATTTCACACCCTCCATATGCCACATTGTGGGCACCTCCACAACTGCAACATTTTGGTGGAATCCCTGTACCACACTTCCCATATTCATGGTCTCCTCCACATCTAGCACACCTTCTCTGCCTATTACAATTCTTTTGCTGTGTGCCCAAATCTCTGGCAGTTAAAGCACCTCATCGGCTTTGGTACAAACATCCTGACTGGATAACTCATAAAACCCAAGAATACTTTCTTTGGAACATGTTCTCCTTCAAATTCTACTGACACCGATTCACTATCTCTCATCACTCCTTCCTTTGCTGATTTCAATCTTTGTACATTAAGTACTTTCCCTCCTTTAATATTCCTTTTAATTCTTCCATGCTAATACTTATTGGCACCCCGTTATCACTCCTATGTTTCCACCTCCCATCCGAGTTCCTACCCTTCCCGTATTTTCCACCTTGCATTTTCCTATCTCTTTAACTTTTAGCGCTTTTTCCATTTGCACTGCATCAGCACATCTCACCAATAAATTGCCATCATTTAGAACCTTTGCATATTCGATATCCCCTATCTTGTTTGCCAGAGTTGATGTTAGCACTAGTGGGCTAACTTTCTTCATACTCCCCTGATTCTTTTCATTAAATCTTATTATGACTACATACTTTTCCTCTCTTTCTTTTTGAACCATACCTTGCCCCTCTACTTCACTTTCTGTATCATTATCTTTCTCATTCCTGACTCTTTTATTCCCTTTGGTTCTTTTGTCACTCATCCGTCCCCTACTTTCTTCCCTTTCTTCATCTTCTCCATCATAATCCATATTATTCCAGCCACCTACCTCTGATCCATTCACGGAGCAGTCGTGCTCAACCGCCCTTCCAATTCGATCACAAGAGTTTGGTCTTACTGTAAAGTGTGATTTATAATCGTGTAAACACCCTCTTCGGCGCAGTCACGCTTCAGGCTTGCAACATAAACTTCCTCGAAAGTCGAGCGTCAGCTGTGTGTCCCCTCCGTCGTCTTCCTGCTCCCGTGTTCCTCCGATCCATGTTTCAATCAGCCGGAAGTGGTTTTAATAAGTTTCTAATAGCAGCATCGATACCAGCAGTTTCCATGAAACTAAACTGGCTCAACTATGCCTACTACGCAACCGTCTTTATCCGTACAGTATTTGTAACAAGGTTACATCCAGAAAGAGTCAACAGTATGTCAATTTTTCAGCCAGGAACGGCATACGAATGCATAATGCGTAATTTTTCATAACTGGCTGACAGGTTAGCTTGCATACAATGTCTGACTTTAAAAGTTACTGCAACATTGACACGTCGTTAATATTACATTTCACTTCCTTTACAGTGATTTTCTCACTCAGAGAGGAAAACAACAGATAAGTTAATTTGATAGGAGAATATTTTCAAAACACATCTAAAAACAGATGCGTCTGTTTTGACAGCCGACACAACTTTAGCAACTGCCAGGATTAGCCACCAGTAGTAAGGACACAGTTTAACGACAGAGTTGTCTTGAAAACAACATTAAGCCACAATGCACACGTGGAAAATGTCTTCTGAAGCAATACAGCCGACTGAGACGGCTGTTTTTGTAGAAACTAGCGAAATAAGTGACTTTTCGTGTGTCAACAAAGCTGCAGTTAGCCAATGTGCTAACTCCTGCCTCGAGAGTACGATGTGACGTCAGCGAGTGCGTACGTGTCGCTTTTCCAACAGGTATGAGACAGGACACCGAAATACCTTCAAAAACAATCACAATACTCACGCTTTATCAACCAGCTCCCTCACTTTCCACATGTTCAACATCTTGGCTCTGTCGTTGGTGCTTTCGTTCGCGAAAACAGATATTCCAGCCCTTGAAATCCGCTGGTCGTGCCAGTCGAGCTGTCAGGAAACCCAAAGCATGAACTCTGAGAAGTTTACGCTGCTTCAGGCCATACAGGTTACTACGGAAATGCGCGGTCACTTACGGAAATATCGTAGGCTGTTTCAGCAGAATTACATCCTTGATGAGAATATGAGTATGACAAAAGGCACATTAAAGGAACCTACAAAGTACAAATGTAATATGAATTCAATTTATAAAACTGAAAGATACCGATGGACTTGTTTCAAATTGTAAGCTAAATAAATAAAAGCAACACTGGAAACCAACAAAGCAAGATATATAAAAAAATAAACACACACACACACAAACATATATACAATTTTTATATTTACACTTTGCAATTCACATACATTAGATACAACATTAGTTAATATGAACTAACTTTACTTTTACATGTATTCATTAACAGGTTTGGGAGGGTTACTTTTTGTATTGTTTTTTTATATGTGTATTTCAATACAGATTACAGAATGCATGCCATAAAATTTAAATTGTAACGTATCCCGTTAGATTACTCAAGGTCAGTAACATATTCTGAATACTTTGGATTACTTCTTCAACACTAGATTTTTTTCACTTGTTTTTACTATTAAAGCTCTGCCAGTACAGTAAGACCATATACATGTTAAAAATACATTCTCTGAAAAAACGAAATATTTTATGCAGTGTTGTTACTAAAACAAGATCAATCAAATGTATCTTGTTTTAAGGATTTTGAGATATTTTTACAGGAAAACAATACAAAAATTATGATCAAGAATACGATGTTTGCCCTAATATCAAAGGCCTTTCTAGAAAAAAGAAATTATGATCCAAAAGTGAATTTTCTTGATTGAAAATATGATCGTGTTTGGTTACGTGCATGTAAAATGGCTAGCAATAACATTTTAGCTTAGTGTGAAGCTGACAATTTACACAAGGTTTATTTATTTTTCTTCTGCTCCAAACTTACTTCAAACTTACTTCTCTGTCTGCTCATATAAATGTAACACATCATAAGAAATTGTTTCACCACTGTTCAAATGCTCTTTGGATCGCATCATTTATAAATGTTTTCTATCTGAAAGGACTAAATGTTAAATGAAACAAATGACAATAAAATGCTAAGTAATCTCTTCAGTAATCAAAATACTTTTTGAATGTAACTGTATTATAATGACCAATTATTTAAATTGTAACTGTAGTGGAATACAGTTACTTTTATTTTGTATTTTAAATATGTAATCCCGTTACTTGTATTCCATTACTCCCCAACCCTGTTAATTAATTAATCTTGTTATTTCAACATGTATTACGTTTTTTAAACTAAAAGTTGTAGGCCTATTTTAACATTAGTTAATACATTATGAACTAACATGAAATAACAAAGCTGTATTTTTCATAAATTTGCATTAACCAAGATGAATAAATAATGTTAGATCATGATACCTAATACATTTACTAATGTTAAATGAATATTCCGGGTTCAACACAAGATCAATTGGCAACATTGGTGACAATGTTAATTACCACAAAAAATTCAACTTATCCCTTCTTTTCATTTATGACATTATGTTGATTATTCCACAAAAATGTAATTAAACTTGGAGAAAAAGAAGAAGAAGTAAAATAGAGGTAAAAGTGAGTCACTTACAATGAACGTGAATTGACCCAATTTTTGAGGCTTTAAAGACAGAAATGTGTAGCATATTATTTCTAAAAGCCTGTTTTAATGGTTATGGGTAGGCCCATTCACCTCTATTGTTCTGTAAGTGCCTCACTGTAACCTCATTTTGTGCTTTCTTTTTTTTTTTAAGAAAAGGTGGGCCAAGTTGAATTCCATTTTTGTGGTATAATAAACATAATGTCACAAATGCTGTCGATTGAGCTTAACTTTTATTGATCCCAGAATATTTCTTTAACAAAAATAACCTTATTATAAAGTGTTAACATTTAAATCAGATATGAGTGCCACTGCCAAGTTCTATCAGTCACATCTGCCTATTTGGGACAGTAACACGGGAGAACGCAGTAAGTTTCTGGGTGTCGGCTCCAATAGCCAGTCCATTTCTCAGGAGTTGAAACGTCAAGACATTGTGTGTTCTGGTAGATGGGCTATCTTAATGATGGGTGAAAATGGAGGCCCTTCCACAAACGACAGCCCCCTGGGATAGAGGAGAGTCTCTCCTGGAAAAAAAGCATTAGGGGCTTCTTGCACACTTTTACAAAATAAATAAATAAATGAAAACAACAACAACAATGATGAACAACATAGGAAACTGACAAAAAGAGCCTATTTTACAAAAAACATAGCATGACAAGAGACAGCACTTAACGTCCCCAAATGCACTACACCCATGGGAACTGCTTCAATTACTGCTGCAAGTTCAATGAAGAAATCCTTAGACAGTCTGACTGCAAAGATCAAGCCTTTGAAGGAAACACATTCAGTAAAGCATCCTTCAGAAAATATTTAGCTTCTGGATCAAAATGTGTCTTTGATAGAAAGGTCTTTATTAAACAATTGTAATCAAATATTAAAAGCATTAAGTGTATTAGGCCATAGGATATCCTCTAAAATCAGTACTTTATAAGAAAAAACGAACAACAAAATTACTGTGATCACTGATATATCCAAGGACATATTATGTACAGCTTTGACCAAACATAGCTGGAAAATATTGCTTTATAGTCTAGTATGATATTCTTAGTTGAATATGTTATTTATGAATTTAAGCATTTCTGTTTTCAAAGGTCAACACTTTGTAATAATGATGCAATTGAAATACTACATTTACTTTTAACACAAATAGATGGATGAAACTAAGAATATATTGTGGAAAATAAAATATAAATGATGAGAAATGTCATTTCAGTCACAGAACATTTTTTGGTTGGATATGTTATGGTTGTCTTAGTTTTATTTTGGTTTTAGACATAAGGAAAGTGATACTGTAAAAAAAATGAATGGTACATCTCAAACACTGAAAATGTAAATTGTATGGACTTAAAAGTAGGATCTGCAAGAGAGATCGTTTAGCTGATGTAAAAACACATTGACCAAATGGTCCTTGAAATAAAGTGGAATATTTTAAGCCTTCCTTGCTGAGCTATTTGATCTTATGTCTCAAAATCAACATTCAGATTTTAGAAAGAGCATTTTGTACTGATAAAATTGTAATAAATGAAGCAACATGAATAAAGTGAGCATGGCATTCAAAATGCACAATAAAATGAAACAAAAGTTCTACTTGCACTAGCTGGTTAATAATATCAGATTTTGGGCAATTATTGGTGTACAACTTGAAATTAAAGAAATGTTCAGTAGGGGGCACTGTTACTCTACATAAGCCATTTCTTCTCGTTTCCTTTTTATCATCATATTAAAAACCTTCATTTTTCAGACTGTATGCTAATTAACAGTTCTATGCAAACACCCTTAACTAGTACAATAATAGTCTACCTATTTGTAACAATAAAATAGCATATAATTTACACAGCATTTGCAAAGTTTGGCAAGAAACTGTACAACACTATTAAGAAGAGGGTTTAAAGTACACTATGTAAACCACATTCTTGACAACATTGCACATATGTATGATCTGTATCTCAACTTTATCTTATACTCACTGTCCCCAAAACTGCCTCTAAACATTTACACTCATAAACAAACACAGTGCATCCTGGTGGAAAAGCAGAAGTGAACTGTCGTGCAGACAGGGGTCAGATGATGGATGACATATGGGTGGTTATGTCGCTTGGGAAAAAGACCCAGGGGCTGACTGTGGCCTGTGCAAGGGCCAACAATAACATCCTTAAATAAAACAGCATGAAAAGTGTTCCCCAGATCACATAGCCAGTCCACGGATTGTGAAGCTGAGGACTAAGCAATGAGTACAAAATGGAGCAAGAGCTGTTAAAATGATAGCAAATGCCATAAAGAAAGTGCATTGTTTTGTAATGGTATTGTAATGGAGGGGGGGCATAACCCAGCTATGCTGTTATTCTGCAAATTGGAAACATGTGTGGTGAATAACATAAATAAAAATGTCAGATTTCCCACTCCCACTTGAAATGGTTTTCTGACCACATTTTTCATGGGAAAGGCTACAGCATAAACAGCATTTACTTTAATAGTTGTGGAAATTAACAAGAGATTATTGTCCCATGGTCTTCCTTTATTGAAGAGTTTATTGGCCTCATGTGGCTGCAACCTACACTGATTACCCCAACTACATTTTGTGTATCAGAGTAGTTCAACATTGGGAAATATCAAATGTTTCATTTCAACAATATCATAACAGTGTAATAAGTCAATAAAATAACAACACTTATGCTAATATGCTTAATAATTTGGACATGCTGGTTTACTTGATGATGTGCGTGTTGAGCATCCTATTTTATTTTGTACAAATGTCAATCTTTTACTGTCAACAAACACATAGCCTATACTGTTTGTTGGAAATTGTTTGCAAGCACTTAAACAGACACAGAAAAACTACAAGCCCTGGCAGGGAAAGAGTTAAAAACCACTCAGCGCTTTAGTCCAATTCCCAACATGTTCCTGTCATTTTTGTGCCCTGACATATTGTGTTCTGAAGCTGAAAGCATCTGCTCTTTTATGGGCAAATTCAATTAGTAATTAAGCTGAATAAAAAGAAGAGGAGTCAACATCTGGAGTAGTTACATGTTAATGTAATAAACTGAAAAAAGTTAGTTTAGGAGAATATGACGGTGCACAATTTTCAAGGACATTGAGCACACAGAGGCTTGTCTGGAAGGCTGCGTGCTTGGTAGGATGTGTCCTTTGAAGGCTACAGTATACCAAGTGTCCTCCTTCAAACGAGCCTCTTTTAAAATGAGACAGCCTCCATAGGACAAACAGATTGTTATGGAATGGAACAAAGTCCCTTTAGAAGGGTATCTATGAGGTACATTTTAGGAGAGTTATAATGATGTAAAAGAGAAAAGAAAATAGATTTTACAGGTGTACTTTTAGTCTAATACTTATATTAATATAATGATACATATTATATACTCTGCACCCATCTACTGAGGTACTTCAACTTGGCATCATTTCTTTTAGACATTTCCGCTGAAGAAAAGAATTGTGGGTTGTGAGTGCCCCCGAAGGATACACCTCATGCATGTCCTAAATGATGGCCTAACAAAATATATGAAATATGCTTTTCAAGACAACTAGCAAAAGTCTATGGGATACGGATATGCAATCACTTTCCTTCTCACACCCTCATTGACTAGAACAATAAACAACACACTGTGGTATTGTTGGCTTCGAGAGAAGGAATGATTCCATAGTTGAAAACTGAAGGGAATTGAGATAAGATGAGTAAACAAGAGCCAGATGTGGAAAGGTATTGCTGGCAAGCCTCCAGGTGTTGGGGAGGGTTACTTCTACACCCACAACCATTACTTAATTGGTCCATAAGGTGGTTAAAGACATATACAACAATGAATGCATAATCTATTTGATCTTCAAACATTCAACAAAAACAATATAACAAAGGGATAATAAGGGCTCTATCAATCCTGATACAATATATATAACTTTAGATGGTAAAAATGATTTTTTTAAGGTTTTGTGCAATGCTCTTTAGTGAACAGAAAGTAAATGCAGAGTGTGGAATTACACACACAGGAAAAGTGCAAATTATGTCAATTGAAATGTGCTGGTTTCACATAAACAGTAGAATTTTACTGAGCCAGAGAAATAAAGATATTCAACTGCAGTTATAGGAAACAAGGGGTCACTGAGCAAGTTTACTAGAGATTTTGTGCCAGGCTACAATTAGAAATGTTCTCTACATGGAAAATATTTTAAAAGCTAGTGTGAAGTACATGGGGGGGGCTTTATATATGAATAGATTATGTTTATTTAGAATGAATTCACATATAAAATGTGTTGTTGGAAGGCATCATTAATTCTGAATACCGTTGCCACTTTTCTCATTGTTGGAACCATAAATGAAGCATTCAATTTGTAATACAGCCGCTAAAAAGAACATAAAAAAGTTATTCTCTGCATTGAGCCACTGGATCTCTGCAGTAGCAACTGAAAAGCAAAAATAAATATGATATGCATGGACAAACATTGGTACATCTTTACAATAATGTTTCCTTTGTTAAGGGATTATAGAGGGGTTCATCAATGACTAATAATTCATTTATAAATGCATTATATATCATTGATATGCAGTTGTAACAACATGCATACAAATTGTGTCTTTCTTGCAATATCTGCCAAATAGTGAGACATTTTACATCACATGTTATAAATGCCTAATAACACTTATTCAACATCAGTAACATATAAAATGTACCTTACTGTAAAGTGGACACATGTGAAGAATTTATTACGGAGTCACCAACATTAGAAACCTTTACAGATACTTAAAAATTCAGTTTGCTTTAATGGTTATCAGGCATATTTAGATGACTGATAAGAACGGCTTAACATAATGTTACACTTACAGTTAACATAAATATGGACTGTCGCAAATTGGCATAACCCCTAGTTTTAATCCAGTCTATTTTGTTACATTGCAACATAAATCATGAATTTGGGCAGTATTTTATCTTCCTGATTAATATAAATAAGTGAATGAGTGTATTAATTAAGCATTTATAACAGGTAAGTACAAATGCTCATTCGGCAAGTATTAGATGAAAGTTGCATTTAAATGCATCATGTTATAACTGCAAATAAATGAATTATAATGCATTGGTATATAACTTATTAGCCACTACTGAACCCCTTATAAACACTTAACAGCGGGAACAGTCATGTAAAGTGTTACCTAAACATTACTTATCCACATAACGTTTGTCCCACATCTGTGTGATGTATGCAAGACCACAAAGTTGTCTGGAGGTACCTTACAAGAGGTACTGGAAAAAGTGTGGCATTTAGCCACAGTCAGACAGAATAAGATTTTAGACTGGTGTCAAGACCACCCGGTGGATGCACCAACACAACAATTCCTGAAAATACAAAACATTATTGTCCTGACTATAGAAGTCTTAGTCTATGTATATTTGGATTCACATTGTGAGAGGCAGGCAGGTGATGTTTACTGTGATTCTAAGCACACCATATCACTGGCCATCGTTACAGGACATAAAAAAATAGTCATAATGTACAAAGTGTTCAGGTAAGTTAGCTCACATTGAATGTGGTCAGGTACGGTGTATTTTTGCAACCCTTTTAACACATCCTTTCATTGGTCTTCATTTCCCCAGTAAACTTATGAAAACACTCCAAGATGATTAACACAGACTTAATGACCTGCAAAAACACCAACAGCAGCTCGTGAGTTTCTTCAATTTGCTGTTGCCCACCTTCCTCCCCCATAAAAGGGAACAATATACCCCTGCCTTACTCTCATAAGGATTCATTACACTGCTCTGATATTTCCAGGCCAGGCGAGGGAAGCGTTATTTCCCCTGTGTTGGCTCTCACATTGGCAGGGCCATTACTCTTAACACTCCTGCAAAGGGGCTAATGGGGCAGCTTTACTGACAGAAAAGAGGAAGTGGAGGAGGAAAGGGAGGGGGAGGCAGAGAACTGGCTGAGATAATATCAGAGAGGGAAGGGATTTGGGAATTCCGAGTGCATGGAAGAAAGAATGAGAAGTAAAAAAAAAGTAATTTGTTCACAAACTTGGGCCCAAATTACAGACTTTTATGAAAAATGAGCTAATAAGGCAAACTATCCCTCCATTTATGAAAAAAATTAATTCTGTGTAAAGTAGTTCTATAATGTGGATGCTCACTTATGCTGTATATACCATCAAGTCTCTGGTTTATTGTTGAATGGAGGATTGTGCTAAAGGTGAATGGCAAAGTAACAGTTCCCAGTGTAAGCATGCCATCTATGTTCCAGTATATGAATGGTGTACTAACCACGCTACAGCGAGCAGCTCCTGTTACCAATATCCAAAACCTACTACAGGCCTAACCAGAAAGCAAGTCAATTACAAGGACAATTAAACTCCAGCGTTGAGATACAAGACTGGTAAGGACCCCAAACCACTTCAACCATCCTGAGGAATGAAAAGAGTAATTAATTATAGAGGGCAGCAGTCTGGCTAGGTTAAATGGAGGTATGTAGTGGTGGTGGTGTAGTGGGCTAAAGTACATAACTGTTAATCAGAATGTCGCTGGTTCGATCCCCACGGCCACCACCATTGTGTCCTTGAGCAAGGACACTTAACTCCAGGTTGCTCCGGGGGATTGTCCCTTTAATAAGTGCACTGTAAGTTGCTTTGGATAAAAGCGACTGCCAAATGCATAAATGTAAAAGTAAATATCAAAAGTGTTTGTGAGTTTCACAGCAAGACCAGGAAGAAGTTTGATGGATGTGTATAGACTCAATTCTGTTTTGTTCTGGCCATTTTTGCAACCTGTTTAGGAGTTGAAAACTGAAAAACAAATCTTAATCTTATATTTGGTGAAAATGTCTTTGTACTATTGGAACGATGTGCAGACAGGACTCCAAAGTGAAAACAAAACTTAAACAGACTTGACTTGACTTGAGAAATACTAGAATACAATATTAATACAAACATTAGACCAATAATACCTGTCAATTGACAAAAGCAAACATGAGGGTTTAAATATACAGACACGGGGGAACAAGATTACAAGACCACCAATGACAGAACAGAACTGATAACAAGATAACAAGACAAATTAAACATGAACCAATAACAAGACAAGATTAATAAACAAATGAACCAATAAGAACAAAAAACATGAAACATGGTGGGAACAGGAAATCACTTGACAAGACACATGACAAGAAACAGGAACAGGAAGCATGAACTAAACTACAAAATAAAAGACAAGAAAATCAAAACATTGACAAAAACACACGAACGAGACAATTATCCACAACAATAAATAAATAAAGTGGATATTTGTTTGTATTTATGCAGTGTCAGAGTGTTTTAGATAATTACTAGGAAGTTGCTAGGGAGTTGCTAGGGAGTTGCTAGGGCATTACTAAATGGTTACGAGTCAAAAAGAAACCATCCACAAGACTCATGATCCCTAGATATGCATGGGGACTGTTTCAGTGGACGTCTATGTGATTTTCTGACTGCTAGGCAGACATTTCTATTCTGAAATAGACATGGTTTGTAATAAAAACCACAATTCTGTTTTTGCTTCAAACATTTTTCTTTTTATATTTTACTCAAAAATAAAGGGTTTATTGTATATCTACTGTAAAATAATTGATACAGTATATCGGTATTGCTATTTCCAGATGAAGTTCTATTTTAAAAAGTCCACTGTGGTCAGTGTAAAAACAAGCCCATATCAATGTTCATGTTTATAATAAAAAATAAACAGTTGTTTGGAATTTTCTACCAAAACCACAGAATCTGTCATATGAACCTTTATAGAATCACTAAAAAAAACTAATCAAACCAAAATAATTAGTATGCACATTCTTAAAAGCACAGATACAGTACATTCCCTGAGGGTTTCTTAAAATTGAATAGGGATAATAGTATGTAAAATAATTTACTATTTTAGTAATTGTAATAAATAATGTAATAATATAATTATCAACCATGGAAAAAAACCCATATCAGTAGACCACTATTACGATATTGAGGGGGAACATTTCCTCCTCAATGTCTATGGTGGTTACGGCCCTGAGAAAAACACATCTACACCATCTTTACTCACTACACCATTGGAGCAACACATGCTTATCTTGATGAATTCAAGGAGAACATGGGTGTGTGCAAGGCGATCACTTCCATCAGGATATATGGACTTTGAATGCCGCTACCAAGGATAGTATAAAGAGAACAAGATGGGAGACATTTGGAGGCTGATTCGTAAAAGTGATTTACAGTGTAATCGTAAGTCTCAAAAAACTACTCACTTCTAAATAGTTTGTAGTCATTTATTTGTGTATTACTTTAGTATAAATACATGTTAATTTGGATTCATATGTTGTTTTTTTCTGACTTTATGTGAACGAAAAGACAAGTAGCTACATTTCAAAATATCACTGTCCTGGTCACAAAAGCGATTTTGTGGCGAATAATAGCCATTTTCTATACTTTTTATGCATAAGAAATTAGGAAATAACACTTACTACCCAGGAACTAAAATTGTGTTACTGTCAAGATTCCCTGGTTGTCTGTCCCGTGTTTTCCGTGTCACCGTCACCATGTTTCTCCGTCACGATTCCCTGGTAGTCTGCCTCCGAGTACCCTCTTTTGTCTGCTAACCCCCCCGTGACGGAGAAACATGGCGACGGTGACACGGAAAACACGGGGCAGACAACCAGGGAATCGTGACAGTTACATAGTGCTATTAACCTTTTCACAAGAATCAGAAACTACGTCACCGCAGGGTAAAGCTACTTTTATGGGTTTGTGGCTATTGCTTTAGTTAACATTTGCATCTAATAATGCTTACCTCTTCTGTATGGTCTGTTTTTCAACAAGTCACAACATAATATAGGCTACACAGAAATGATTTATCCCATTTTCCCAACTGATTTGGCTATTAAGGCAACATTCTCTTTTGAGTTTATGTGCTCAAATGCAGCGCTGCGTTGGTTTCTTTGCCAGCTCCCATCTTATTAGCAGGAACATTCATTCAACCAAAAATACAAATAAAATGCTACTGTTTTAACTGAACCTCGTAAGAAACTCCCAAAAATATGAAATACTCTTTTTAAAGAAAAAATAATCAAATTTAATAATGAAACCAAGTCATCATGTCCATTTTAAAATGTATTTACCTACTTCCATAAATTACCATCAAAGTAAAAGATCAACAGGGAGCAATAAGAAACTGTACATTAAATAATGTATTTAATACTAATTATAACAACAAGGAGTACATAACGTGGCATAAGCACATTAGCACAAAATCGAATATTACAGTGTGGTTTGCAGACTTTAAGATGATGATGAGCAGCCATAAGAGCCATTACAGTTTAACAGAGTAAGAATATTATCTCTCTCTCTCTCTCTCTCTCTCTCTCTCTCTCTCTATATATATATATATACAGTATAAACTTCTCATGAAGAAACAGTCATGAAATTTATGTTTTTCCTGAACATTTTAGTAAGGGTTTCATTCTTTTATTTATAAGGATGATAAAATATTAATAATAATAATAATAAAAAAAATCTTATTTTGACATTTGAGTGTACCTATATATATATGAGTTGGTTTTTCTTCATGATGTAGAAAGTACAGAGTTTAAAGAATATTATCAGGAATGTTGACTTGAACATTAACTTTATTGAAACCCCGTTTAATGATGGTCTCAGAAGCATGTGAATGAGATGAAATATTGGAAAAAGGTGACAGAAATTTCCTTTTTTATGAAGGTGTATATGGTGCGAAAGATCAGACACGCTGCTTCTGGAGCTGGACAGGGAGTGGAGCAGACTTCCCATGTGCCAATGATTTTCTCTGCACACAACATGCTGCTTTCACTTGCGATAATGCAGAGCTGACCCAAACAGACACATAGAATGAAATGACAGCGAATTAACAAGTTATTTATAATCAGTGTAGTCTAAGTGGCAGCTTGAATTTCTCAATGAATATGCTGGATTCAGTCACGTTATGCCTTCCTCATAGTTGTCAGAATGTTCTTTTACCATAATCAAGATCCTAATTAAAGCTCTGAAGAGGCGACATCAAAGCAAAAATTCAGATCAAACATTTACACGCTATTTAATTTGTGTGAAGACTTTGATTTCAGCAGATCTTGCTCACGTTTCAATACCCGTTGTTGATACAAGAAGTTTGTTTACCCTGCGAGGGCCAGCCCCGTAAGCAAGAAACGCGGAAGTATGAAAAAGGCCTATTTAAGTGCAAATAGCCACACTGTGTGGCAGGTGCTATTTATACCTAATGCAAATAGTCACCCCAATAAAGACACTTTGTGAATTTAACTTGAATGTGTTTGTAAAGATCTCCTCCAAGGGATGACACTTGACGCAGTGGCTCGGAGGTGAGGTTCTTTATTATATTAATGTGCACACCTTTTATGCCGCTCTCCCCGTGCTCACTGAAATTAGAGACAGGTGTTAGACATAATTTAGCTCAGGTGTAAGCGCCCTTACCGCTTTTCTCTCCCGGACGGGCGCTTGACCACGCCCCCGCTGCCACAGTGTTCAAGAATAAAGGTTGCAACTCTATTTGTGCATGTTCGGAGCTATGTAAATCAGGGATAAAGCAAAAATGCTTGTTGTATTTGCCATGCAAAGCACCCTGGTATTGTATAGACACGCTGGAACTTCTCTTCATGCATTAAAGGGATAGTTCAGCCAAAAATGAAAATTCCCTCATAATTTACTCACCCTCATGGCATCTCATGTGTATGACTTTCTTTCTTATGCAGAACACAAACAAATATTTTTAGAAGAATATCTCAGCTCTTTAGACAATGCAAGTGAATGGGTGCCAAAATTCTCCAATGGTTAAATCCATGTCTTCAGAAGTGGTATGATAGGTGTGTGTGATAAACAGTTCAATACTTAAGTCTTTTGTTTGCCATAAATTCATCTCCCTGCCCAGTAGAGGGCAATATGCATGAAGAATAAGAATCACCAAAAACAGAAGAAGGAGTAAGTGAAAGGCAAGGAAAAAGGACTTAAACATTGATCTATTGATCATATCACTTCAGAAGATATGGATTTAAGTATGGAGTTATTTTGAGTAATTTTATATTGCCCTTATGTGGATTTTGGAACTTCAAAATGTTGGCACCCATTCACTTGCATTGTATGGACCTAAAGAGCTGAGATATTCTTCTAAAAAATCTTTGTTTGTGTTCAGCAGATGAAAGAAAGTCATACACATCTGGGATGGCATGAGGATGAGAGAATTTTCATTTTTGGCTGAACAAACCCTGTAAGTGATGAATGCCTTTTATGATATCATAAAAAACAGCAGAAAATATAATTCAAAAATGTAAAAACTGTTTCTGGGAAATAAGGCAAGTGACTGATACTGTTGAAGTCCTCTGGTTCCTATAGGTGCATAATGTCATCTTCTCCCACAATGCATTGCTTTGCATGGTGCCCTTGACTTCCCCCAGTTCATAGTCCCAACCAATCAGCCACCTCCTCCAGGGACCAAACCTCATTAACTGCTTACAGAAAGATATTCTCTATTTAATTGCTTCTCTTAATAGACCCGAGGAGCATGAGTGACAGCTAGACACATAGATGCACACACACTCTCTTACATAAATCACAGCAAATGCAGACACATTTAAGAAAAGAACACTACTTATACAGTAACACCTGAGATTATGTTGTATGAAACAGGAAAGTGAAAGGAGAGCGTGAAGGAATGAGATTTGGAACATCCTGATGTCAAAGTCGTCACAGTCTCTACATGTCTCGAACCTTCATCCCTATTAACACATGTGTTATAAGCATGTGCACTACACACACAGCACCATGGCTTCAACATGCATTGCATTGTTTAAATAATGCAAATAGATTTTTGGACCTGCAAAGTGCAAACATAAAGATTTTTCGATGTAATTTAGCTGTTTTAGAGATTATCACAACTCAAGTCCTTCTTACTGAAAAAAATAAAATAAAAAATTCTGTGTCCAGCACGTCGTTTTCCTTCTGACCTGATAAACAGTGACTGAGCCTGGTTTTTATTCTCTTCTCTGTGGGAAGTGATTAGGTTATTATTCATGTACTGGAGTTGCTAAGGTGCAGTACAGTACATTCGCATATGAATGCTGATGCACAATAGTTCAGCCCATACCATGACCTTCACACTCTCATGGGTGTCCTGGAACATCCCATGACATCTAAAGCATGCTAAAAGACATGCTAACATGCAATTATAAAGGAACACTAAATGTTATATTAAACTAACACCTGGGAATGGATGTTTCATGATGAAGACCATAAAGTTAATGAGAAATTGTATATGCTTGCATAATTTCACTTAAAATGTAAAGATGTCTTCAGGGTGTTTCAGATTGTGAAATAAATAAACAATACCGGTAAATAAACTAAGCTAAATTGCAGCTTGACAGCATAAGAATATCACTATGTATTTTTGCTATATGGAAAAGAACAGCACTGACATTTTGACAATAACTTCGAGTGACAGGAGATGATGGCCGAATTTGCCATTTAATTTTTTTTTCTTTGTAATATTTATTTTAAGGTTGCATTCAAAATCTACTAAATCTGAGGGGGCATGATTTGGCATACCGCACTTGACTGCAGTCCTCTTCAAACCATAATCCTAAATTCTTCACAGGCACTAATATTTGGCAGTCACTTAGTTAATCCCATCCCTCCTGATTTGCAGGAGACACAGGGAAGATGGGAAATAAGTTACAGCACTCATCCCTCCTGCCTTTGGGACAACAGCTTACAAAAGTCTGCCATTTGGGAAACTGGGCTTTAATTGCTTTTTGTGTATAAAAAAATGTGTCTGTGCTAAAAGCTGAGAGGGCTTGCTTAAATTCCACAGGAGACCCCATCCCATGAATGAATTTATCTATTGCTGTGCCTTTTCCCATTTTCAAAACAAAAGAGGAATTAAGAGCCCTTGGCGAGGTGGTAAACAGGGAAGTCATTGTGGTGGGACACAGGGGAGAGGAGAGCTGCTTTGTCTCCTTGCACTGATTGTTTTCCTGTAGTCACAATGAAGCTCTGAGTCAGCCTGGCAGTCAAAGCCAAGGTCAGACCTGAGGAGAGGCAGGGGCACTGGAGACACATGATTTGTTAAATGCCCTCTTTTTAACCACAGCATACTGCCTGTCTAAAGCACAGATGGTAGCGACGTGCAAAGAGAGCGTGCAAGGGCTGGAGGAAGCGGATCTGTATGGGGTTGGAGTTAAGTGTATGTAATTATGAATGTATGTCGTATGACAACTTATCATGATGCCATGGCATGTAAAAGGTATACACAGAGGTCCAGGCCTTTTTGTCTGCAAATACATTTTTCACCCACATTAACTCTGGCACACATTTAACAGTTTCACTTTTGTGATCTTGGATACTGGACTGCAGTTGTTTTTAGTAGAAGGTTACAATTAATGAAGGAACATCCAATATTTGTAATTTGTTTAATCATGCTTTTTTATGCTTAATAATATAATGTAAAAAAAAAAAAAATGCAATGGCATTCTTTTAAGACCATGACTTGTTGAAATATAAGACATGAAAAAAACCTAAACCTAAAAAATATGCTTTCTGTGTTAATGTTTTATTTAACTGGGTTGATTCAAGTAAAAAACATTATTTAAAAGATAGTACACCCAGAAATTAATGAAACATTATATGATTTACTCTTATGCCATCACAGATGTGTATGACTTTCTTTCTTCTGCAAAACACAAATTAAGACATTTAGAAGAATATTTCAGCTCTGTAGGTCCACACAATGCAAGTGAACGGGTGGCAAACATTTTAAACTCCAAATTTTAAACTCCAAAATCCACATTAAGGGAGCATAAAATTAATCCATATAGTCTCCAATGGTTAAATCCATGTATTCAGACATGGTAGGATAAGTGTGGGTGAGAAACAGATCAATAATTAAGTAATATTTTGTCATAAGTTGGCAAAACTTATGGTTCCTGCCCATTAGGGGGCGATTTGCAAGAAGGATGTGAATCGCCAAAGAAAGAAGAAGAAGAATGAGAAAGTGAAAGTAAAGTGGAATTTGACTGAGCATGGAGGAGAATGTATAGTATAAAAAGGACTTCAATATTGATCTCTTTCTCACCCACACCTATCATACTTCAGAAAATATGGACTTAACCACCAGAGTCATCTGGAGTACTTTTATTTTGCCCTTTTGTAGATTGAGTACTTTTATTTTGCCCCTTTTGTAGGTTGAGTACTTTTATTTAGCACTTTTATGGATTTTGGAGATTCAAAATTTTGGCACCCATTCACTTACATTGTATGGTCATAAAAAGCTAAGAAATACTTTTAAAAATCTTTGATTGTGTTCAGCAGATGAAAGAGGGTGAGTAAATGATGAGAGAAATTTCATTTTGGGGTGAACTAACCCTTCAAGTATGCTTCCATTTTCTTCCCATAACAGACTTGTGAATTCATTTTTGTTAAGTTTTCTGCTGTATCTATAGATAGCAAGAGAGAGAGAGAGAAAGAAAGAGAGAAAACAATCACTCACGAATAAATCAAATCAAAATGGAAGTTTTGTGGCTTGAAGTCCATGTTTGTTGCCATTGAAACCACTCCTAAAAGGTGCATATGCATTTTAACATATTTATAAATTCAAAATGTACTTTTTTTATCAACACAGAAAAGAAAAATGCACTCATCAAGCAATTTCACTGGGTCTTTCGGAAATCGAGCCATTCAAGAGTACTGGACAGATTACAGAATCCTACTATGAATACAGAAACTTTGGCATTTGCTTTGATTTCTTTGATTTTCAATGATCAGTGCCAACTGATCTATGTTTTGTTTCCAAATCAGGTATAGACCACCCACTCCTTGCAACCTAACCTACAAGAAATAAAATTAGCACCTGCACCTGTGGCACTTACACAGCAGCTGGTAAATGAACCAAAACTGATTTCAATCTGCTCACTAAAAAGATAACCAAATGTTGTATGTTTTGGGAGGGACACAATCAAATGTGAGGGACAGACGAAATTAACCTCATATTCAATTATTGTCCCAACAGTCAGAGGAAAACAAGAAAGTGACAAAACTCTCTCCCATGATACTGCTCAGTGACTTGCAAGATGTTTGTGACAGGTTGCTGTCATCTTGGGAGATTACTTGGTGATACTTAGTACAAAACCCATAAAGAAAAATTATGTGAATGCACTCTGCATCAAAAAAGACGGTAATGTTGTGATCCATGGGAAATTCAATCAAGTAATTTTTCTTCTGGGCATTTATTGACACTCAGCATTTGGAAAGACCTTTGAGAGACGTCCATGCTTGAATGACCACTGAATTTGTATATTTTATGACAGGACTGGATCATTCTCATCTTTTTTGTAGTGTTTTTGAAGATAGCTAAGAGACAAGATAGCTTAGATTTGAGGGTAATGTTTATGGAATGCCCAATTCTCAAAGTGCTCTAAGTCCTCGTGGTGGCGTAGTGACTCGCCTTAATCCGGGTGGCGGAGGACGAATCTCAGTTGCCTTTGCATCTGAGGCATTAATCCGCGCATCTTATCACGTGGCTTGTTGAGCGAGCGCATGTGGAGGCCCACGCTATTCGCCGCGGCATCCATGCTCTACTCATGCACGCACCCCACCGAGAGGGGAGAACGAAATTATAGCGACCATGAGGAGATTACCCCGATGTGACTCTACCCACCCTAGCAACCAGGCCAATTGGTTGTTTAGGAAGCCTGACTGGAGTCAATCAGAACGCCCTGGATTCAAACTTGCAACTACAGGTGTGGTGGTCAGCGTCTTTACCTGCTGAGCTTCCCAGGCTTCCACATATATACGATTCTTGAGGATTTTATCTCAATCTCTTTGGCTCATTTTTTGAAACAGTTTTAAAATTCTCTAAACTTTAGGTGCAATTGTCTCAACTGTTTTATGGGACATCACAATTCTTCTGCATGTCTGCAAAATGTAGTAACTCACCCAAAACATTTAATTAATGCTTCAAAACCTTGAATCCATGATCTGTGTCGGTTAATTGGCCAATGCCACTAAAATTAAAGTTTTCTTTGTAATTGTGTGAGCCATAAAGTCAAAATGTTTAGATGTTTTTTCACCATGGCAATCAACCCTGGAAATTTTTGTTATATACACATTTACTTTTTGTTCTACTTTTTTGTTGACACAGACTGCTTACTGTACTATACAAGAATGTCAGTTTTGTCTTGCTGAATGCTATTGTCTATCACACTGAGCTTTTTAGATACTGATACTGAACAGTACTGTATGTAAAAGTTTACTGGGAAAAGTAAATACTGCACAATACTGTAGTAGACAGGAAAAGGATATGCACATTTGTATGTATACAGTAAATATATTTTGTTGCAATGTGTTACATGTTAACAGAAAATTCACATTTGCATGTCTGCAACAATGAAAAAACCTGTGGTCGTTCTGTAAAAAACAATAATTTATACCTCTTCACAACCATTCCATGTCATAGATATTTATGAAATATACATGTATGTCTGACAGATTTTGATAATTTAATGGATAATTTTGCATGTGATGACTCACATGAGGAAAGAATGTTTAGAAGTTGTGAAGAGTATGACAATTTCACTGAGAATCAACACATCAGTTTTGATCAGCAAGTCATGTGCATTTAGTTATTGTGCAAATTGTTGACAGTTGTACTTACTATTTTGCACACATAAAAAACACATGTAATTTGCTTAAATGGATAAGAAATTAAAATCTGGTGTGAACAATGATCTATAAAAGGTTTGAACTTATTGTTTTGAAAAAAAATATTTTTTTAAAGAATTGAGCCAACGCGATTGAGAAAAACTGTAATAATGAATCCACATAACCACACAATATGGATATTAAAGATCAGTAAACATCCATTGTTGAATGTGTCAAGCCTTTGACATAGCACTAATGGAGAGATTTAGAATGTGAGTAATAGGCGGTGACCTGCCACACATGCATGTCTGAATGCAGGTTGAATACAGCCCCACAAGCTGCTCCATATCTATTTACATAATTTACCCATTGCACCCATATGCTTGCAGGACAAATGCCATTGTTCCTGTGAGGGCTGTGTCTGAACACTCCTTCTGTGTTCCAGTGTTTTGAGAACACACAGGGAGAGCCTGCCCAGTCATGATTATCTATTCAACTACTCCTCCCAAACAGCATCCCAGCTAATGCCGTTTTTGTTTATCTGTATTACCAAGGAGGAACTGGCCCCTAAATGCCACTGATAAGTATACAAGTGCAAAATCGGATCAGCAGCTCTCACACACACTCTAACAATCTTCTTTCTATCCTTTCGTCCCTCAACTGGGACTCACAGCCTCCAAACAAGTGTCGTCCCCGGTGGCAGTTGGTGGCAAAGAGCTCAGTGGTTGTCACTGCTCAAGAAGGGTGACTGGGACAGGTTCCAGCCGCTGAGAGTGAATGAATTCCCACTGTTTCACAAAGCAGCACAGATTAGCCCTGTTGAAAAGGGAACACCACTACAGAAAGACCAATGTATACAGCCAAGATAGCTTAGATTTGAGGGTAATGTTTATGACTGAATCAGAATTTGAAAAGGCTCACACAGGCTCAAATTTCTAAATATGGTCAATATGCAAAGCAGAAAATAACTATGCATTTATTAATTTATTTTTATTTTTTTACTTAAATCATATATATATATAAAATAATTATTATTACATCTTTCTTGTGAACAACAAACACAAAAAGATAACAAACAATTGTCTTTTCAACATCTTATATCGTTCTACTTCTCTTTCTGTGTGACCCCTTGGGTGGTAGGCTATGATATCATAAAGCCAAAAGAGGGCAGCATAGAGCTACGAATCATTCTGTATCTCGCCAATTGAGCGCTCGAGTAAAATTGAGGTAGTTCATTAATGGCTTTAGCTGGATACATTGTTTTAGATTTTACTGTAGGCCTAAGTGTATGTGATGCTGCACAACATAGTGCAACACAAATGTCCATGGGACTCTTTGGTGCTAATCAAGAACGCCAAAAATGATATAAATGATAAAAATAGTCAAAGTTCAAATAATATTGAAAAATACTCTAAATATTATATGCGTTGTTGATTACAGACAGACAGACAGACAGACAGACAGACAGATAGATAGATAGATAGATAGATAGATAGATAGATAGATAGATAGATAGATAGATAGATAGATAGATAGATAGATAGATAGATTTAAGCTGACTTATCCTATCGACTTATCCTATCAACACAAAACCCAAAATGCATTATACACTTTTTGGGTTTAGCATTATTGTCCCACAACAGCCAATAAAACCATTTCACATGTTTATTGGCTATAAACAAATCATAGTGTTCTTTACATTCTTTACCCCTAAATAGCTTAAGCAGAGTTTATTGCTAATTAATTATTGCTATTAAGGCACCAAAATAAACCTAAACCAGTTATTGTTTATTTATCATTTGAGAATAATATTTATTTGTTTGTTTCAGTAATAATTTGAGTAACAGATTTAAAAAAAAAAAATTCTTATTTAAATCGAGAAATTATTCTACTCTTGGTGTTTTGACACTTTCATAATAACAATTCAAGTTACAATGAAAAAAAGAAAAATTCCTTCTCAGCATCTTAGTTATGCCACGTCCTGATGAGGGCAACTGAGACGCATTAAGGGGGCAGGGGCAGTAAAATCTGTGGCTCCAGCAGATGACAGATCAGTTCAGATGTAAACATTATTCTGGAGACATTTATGGACCGCGCTGTGTGGCAGCCTACATTGTTTATGTTCCCTCAGTATAGTGAATAGAGAAGTCATACTTGACTTGCATGCAGCATAACATCATACAATTTTAATGACTCATAAGTATCACATTTTCCTCCGCATTCTTTTCAAAATGAAACGGCTTAATATGCATCAGCGGCACTTGTTGGTTTGTGGTGACATTTTTATAATTCCATTTGCGGAATTTATTAACGCGCAACGGACCTTTTTTTTGTTGAAAAATGGCGAAATCATGCCAGGGCATAATCACTGGCATTTCACAATGCTGACAGAGTGATGAAAATATTCAACTATGTATTTAAGCGACACATTCCAAACAACATTTCAAATCACCACAATTTGAAAATCTCTAATAATTAATGCCACGTTTAAAGTGATTCATGTTAAGATGATAGTAGGTCAAGTGATTCTTCAAAACAGAAGATAAGAATACAATGGAATCAATAAAAGTTAATCTAGAGCTACAACTCTTTTACATCTAACCAGAATAGACAGAGGCACAAGCAAATTTACAGACATTTAACTCATTGTCAGTTTGACTTTCACTGCCCAAAAGTAAATCTCTTGTGAGGCATAGAATAGCAACTGGGTTTTGTCCTCTGAGACTTCAAGAAACCAAAACCTGTAGCACCAGACCTTGTGTTCGTTTACAATTTATGTGAAAAACTGTCTATACCAAAAAGCAGTGTTAACAGGTTGTCTCATGTAGGCTACTTCAAAGGCACAGGTAGAGACTGCACTTGGCACAGTTATAGAACTGTTTTACAGTTGAGTCAGCCAACAGGATAGGGATGGGACAAATGCCCCTTCAAAAATAGCAGGGGGCAGCTGGTGTGTGCGGTCTTTCAGCAGACCCTTCCTTGGCCAGGACATGGAGGCTGGTACATTAACTCTGGTCCTGTACAGCCTCCTCTCAGCTTTGGGCCAATGCTTTAAAGGTTAATGTGGACCCTAAGGTTTCATCAAGCCCTCTTCCATTACTGCTCTGCAACAATATGTTACAGAATCGCTCCCAACTGACAAGGAGGATTGCTGGTGTACCCTCAGTGAGACATGGAAATCATTTATGCCCATTAGCTCCCCTGCCCCAACATGCTCCAACAAGCCAGGGCAGCACTCACAATGTATTAATGCTTACTAATTTATTTGATATGCCCTTTCAAATCAGTCCCTGAATCCCACCTGCATTTTGTTGGGTGCTACCAATGTATATAGCCATATTGTGTGGTTAGGAATTAAAATGTTTTTAAGAGCCGATAATGTGCAGAAACGAAAATTAACAAAAGCTTTTATACACATTAGCTTATTTTCCAACAGCTCAAGCAAACATTCACATTTTCTAAAATGTTTACTGTTTTGATGTACCTTGCATATAAACTCACAAACTTCACATGTAGGCAGAAATTAGGCCAGCCCTAATACTTCTATTAGGCTAGCTGAGACATGTGCTAACTATTTAGTGTATATTTGCTCAACAGTTGTGTGTTCTCAAGCAACCAGCAGATGTCCCCTGGTACATGGTTTCAGTGTGTTTTACAGGTTGGCTATTCACCTGTCAGCCACCTCTTCCCCCCTTCGTTTGTGTCCTCACCGTGGGCCTGCTATCAAGAACCGCTCTTTTTAAAACTGTTTGGAATAGTGAGGCCACATGAGTCTCTCCGCTACTGACAAACTATGTGCAAGTGGTGACTGAGGCATCATGACAAAGACAAGCCCCCAAACTTCAGATCTGGCAGCCAATGTCATCATGATGTGTTCCAAACCATCTGTCTCTCATATCTACAATGATATCTGGGGTGAAAAAAGAAAAACATCAGAATGCCTACACACTGGGATTGGATTTATCCCATTATCATAAGTTTGCAAATAAATCTTGCCAAAATTGTACTTTCTCTTCATATGTGGGGTAGTGCCTGATAAACAAGGACAGAGAATCTTACCTCATACAGCTCTTGTTACTGGATTGATTCTAGTGACAGAGAAGGTTAACCAGAAAAACAAAACAAACACAACAGTTCATAGTTACCACCAGGTACTAAAAACTAAATATTTTCAATTTGGTTTGTTCTGAACAGAAACGGTATCCTTGCGTTCCGGTTCTGGCGTTCCACAGTCTCCTTTCCAACTGGTAACTGGTTTGAACAGAAAAAAGAGAACGGTAATTCCATTTTAAAATTACACTTTTCTAAACCAAGAATGGATGATATACCATTAACAGTGTTGCCAAATCTGGCAAGAGAAACAAGGGACCTGTTTTGGTCATATCAAGCAAAGTTTACAATATAAGTAAGGTCTTTACAATAAATAATCTTAATATTAAATATATCCCCAAAAATATTTAAAATATACTGTACATCTGACTATCTAAAATCAATTAATTGCCTAAATCTCTCTTTCCTGCGTATACTAGGACATGTTTGGACTAAATGTAATTTTATGTATAACAACTTTTTTTTATTTTTTTTATGATTTTAAAAATCTTTGATTATTTTAGCTTTTAATTTTTTATTTTAATTGTTATTATTTTGTTAATTATAATTTTGTATATTATTTTGTTTTACTTCTGCTTCTCAGTCAAAACCTGGAAGCATCAAATCTGTATTACTGTAATGCATCCTATCTAACAATATTTTCAGTGAAGACTTGGAAACAACTAAGAAATTAAATTTTTTAACTTGCATCTGGATGAATCGTGCATTTAAATGTAGTTTATATATAGTTGGTCTTTAGCGTGTCACCGTATGTCTGGGAATACTACATCCACAACATGCAAATAGGCAAAGAAATGTGTGATGCAGTGGTTTCCGTCAGGATCAAAGCACATGCTTATCATGTTCTACTTAAAAGAGTGAAGCCCCTTTTTGGGGGCAACAGGAATTAGTGTAATTCCAAAAATGTACTGTGATAAACCATTAGTCTTTGGATTCATGAAAGAATTGTTGGAACAAAATTGACCAGTTATTAACCTGGATACCAGAATTTTCAAATAATGTTTTCACTTTCAAATAATTGAATGGGACCTTGTTCCTGTTTTCAGTTACGTTCTAAAAAAAAAAAAAAGATAAAAAAAGTAGTTAATTTTCGTTTTTCATTCTTTTAACCATTTTAGTCTCTGGTTACCACGTCTATCAAGTTCCAAACAAAACAAAACAAAAAGTAAAGCAAAGCAAAGCAAAACAAATCATCTTCTTTAATAGTAACTCCTCGGTTACTACATAACCAGAGTTCCCTAAACGGAGGGAAAAAGACTTTGAGTCAGAAGCTGATGCTGATGGAGCTCCTCCCAGGGGTGATGATACCCTATTCAATCACACCAAATTGACTGGCTAGTGAAGCTTACGGCTCCGCCTTAGCTGACGTATCATGAGTATAGAAGCGGAAGCAGAGGCAGGTGACACGTCATCAGGATTTTCCAACTGAAGGAAGGAGAAAAAAAGACATCTATCAATCCCTTAGTGTGAAAAATCAGAAGCTGCAGCACAGCTACGCAGCGTCTCGTTCCCTCCTTTCATGGAACTTTGGCTACACAGTATCCTAGACATTCCCTTTCAAGGAGGTAAATCCAATGCTGCATCAGAAGTGGAAAATAAAGGCCCCTGCCTTCTTACATGCTGGGATCTTAAGGGAGAAGTATTCAGTAACGCCATAGCACTGATGTGCAATGCCTACTAGCCATGTACAGGGTGGTCAAAAGCTTTGCTGGAGCATTCCTTCATATTGGAAAATAGAAAGGGAGTGGGAACAATAAACTAATGGTTCACTGTCAAGACAGATGCAATAGCAATTCAGGGTAGTGGGTCAATGTCTCTACACCTATTCCTGGTCAGCGGAAATGAGGGGAGCAGAGCAAATGCCTGGCCAAGGGTTGTTTTACCATGACACCAGCCATCAGGGAAATTAAACTTTGGCAACTACGCTCTCATTCACACCACTGGGAATGGAACAGAAGTACGAACATAGAAATGTAATATATTTTTAAATGTAGTCTACTTAATATTATTATTTTAGCAATTCATGTGTAATCCAAGTAGCATAATTTTATTCATGTCTGTAACTGTAATCAAATGAATTACATTTCAATTGAACACACTACAATACTGCATTTTCCACAAAATGTACTTAGACAACAAACTACCATGCTATACCCAACACTGTGCATGAAGATGATGCACTGAAAAAAAAAATACAGTATGGGACTTGGGTTTACTGTTATCACATTCTCCATTCAATAAGTGTTACTAGGTAAACCTACTACTTCCATGCACCTTGTTTGATGGTGAGATTGCACTGCAATTAGTACTTCGAGCTACTGTCCTCTCAATGTATAAGTTTGTCTCTGTTGGCAGAGAGATGGGGTCATGTGGGCATGCTAGTGAAGTTGTGTTACCATGACACTAGCCAACAGGGGTAGTGAAGCAATGGCTTCAGGCACAATAACACCAGCAAACAGGGAAGTGAAACATTGGCAACTATGCTCTCATTCATACCACTGGGAATAGAGAGACCAAGTTTCTAACAGAAACACTAACCAATTATTCAGTGATCAACCTTCTTCCTCTGTAAAGATCTGGATAGAGAGGAAAGATACATGCAGGTTATAAAACCTAGAAACAGTGTAAGGGTTAGCCCAACCTGCAGCCAGACATATGTCTTCTAGAGACAACCCCTTTGCTCATGTCAAGGAGGAGACCATACCGATATGCCAGTGTAAAGGCATCCACAACCAAGTGGGATATTCTTTGCTTGGAGATGGCCGAAAGGATAAGCATTCTGATTCCCTGAATTGATTTATTTGTTCAACATACATGCGTAATGCCCTCACCGGGCAGAACATGTGTAAGCTCTTAGCCTCATCCGACTTAAAGGAAGTAAGGTAACAATCTTAGCCCTAAAGGGGGTTGCCAGCACTTGGGCGCATAACCTTCCCTGGGTTTAAACATGGCCTACAAGAGACCCGGTCCTAACTCTACACATGAGTTGTTGACTGAAAGGGTCAGAAGGTCCCCAAAACATTTGAATGATGCCAAAACAAGTAGCAGCACAGTCTCCAAAGAGAGTATGCATAAGCTTACCGCCTCAAATTGCTCAAACGAGGAACCCGTAAGCTTGTTAAATACCAGCTCTGAATCCCAGACCGGGGTGGTACTGGGAAGAAAAAGGTTCTTTGCCGTCCTGTACTTCGCAGAATTTTGCTGACCAGACGGTGTTGCCTATAGAGTCACTCAGAGATCATGAGTGGCCGCTATGACAACAACATGTACTTGAATGTGGATGGAGAGATTCCTGCATCCAAATGCTCTTGTATAAAAGATAGTAACGTCTGCGCAGGGCAATGGTCCTCACTCTGGGAGGAACACCATTCAGCAAAAAGTCACAACTTGAAGCCATACAGCCGCCTCATTGAGGGGGCCTTGGCTAGTAGTATGGAGTTTTACACCGGCTGCAACAACCCTGTTGTGTCAGACTAGTCTCGTTCAGATCCTAGACATGCAGTCTCCACAGCTCTGATGAGGATGCCAGATTGTGCCTCGGCCTGTGAGCGCAATTCTGACCTCAAAGGAATTTCCCATGGGGAGCATCTACCAGCTCTGCCACATCAGGGACCAGCGGCTGATTGGGCCATTTGGCGGAACTAGCATCACTGTTTTCTTTTCTTTCCATATCTTGCACAATACTTGATGTAGCAAGCTGACGGGGCAATGCATATTCAGGTTTCACTGGTGATCTGTGAACTAAGCTATCCAAGCCTGGTGGAGCTTGTTGTCAACCATCTGATTAAGGGTTGAGTCTCCCTTCCCCCTTTCCCACCTGCTCTCATCTCCATTCAGAATGGGACTCCATTCAGAATGGTAGCCAGACATCTGAAGCTCCAAAAAGGAGATAAAGTCAGCATAAAGGTAATCTATAAAACTCCAATGGAGTTCCATGTCCATGTCTTCTGAAGTGATCCAATTGGTTTTGGGTGAGAACAGACCAAAATGTAACTCTTTTACTTTTTTGTTTTACTTTTTAGTTTTTCACTGTGCATCTTGCCATTACAGTCTCTAGTCACAATCATGATTTCAAACAGTGAAAAATTTAAATTTTTACAAGTTGGTTTTGTTCTCACCCAAAACCAATTAGATCACTTCAGAAGACATTGATTTAACCACTTGTCCATTGCCTCGATGCGTGTCCTCTAAGGTGGTTTGTTAGAGCGCATGCTAATAAGCTGATACAGCAACACAAACAGAAGTACGAACATTGTGCATGAAGATGATGCACTGAAAAAAAATATAGGACTCCATTCAGAAGTTTGGAATAACATGGTGGTGTGTGTGGCAGGGCGGAGGGTGCGGCCGGGTCGTGATTATACACACCTGGTCCCTTATCAGGCTAATCAAGCCTCCGAGAGGGATAAAGGCTGACTGCGGAGGATTGATTAGCCTGATAAGGGACCGGGTGTGTATAATCACGACCTGGCCCCGCCCTCCGCCCTGCCACAGTGTGTAAATAATGGAATTTTAATTTGGGGTTAACTGTTATCACATTCTCCATTCATAAAGTGTTACTAGGTAAACCTACTACTTCCATGCACCTTGTTTGATGGTGAGATTGCACCGCAATTAGTACTTCAAGCTACTGTCCTCTCAATGTATAAGTTTGTCTCTGATGGCAGAGAGATGGGGTCATATAGGCATTTATGTAACTCTACCTGACAGTGCCGATAAAGTGCCTATACTATACTGTGGTGACAGGACCAGTAGTGAATTTTATAACATCTCAGGCAAGTGCTTCCTGTAAAAACAAAGCTCTTAAGCACCAAATTTATGGTCCCTTCGCAATCTAGAGTAATGCCTATTTCTCTTGTTACTGTGGTAGTCAGCCTCTGGCACACACTGTATTGTGTTTGAATGGAAGAAATACACATGAATTCATTGCACAGTGATACAGTGGGCTGCCCTTGGCATTACAGCAATAGAACAAGAGGAAAGAAATATCTCTATTCTGTCCAATGGCATGAATAATGCTGCTCAAAAGAAGAGCCAGATGTTTATTTATTGGAGGGCCTCACAAAACTCACCAGAGTGCCTCTATTATTTTAAAGTCCTTCACTCTGGGCCCTTCAATATGGTTTAACAGTTTAAACATTTATCAGGGTGCAATCAGCATGCTGAAGAGGCACTGAAGGACAAACATTAATCAGATGCTGATTTTTTGTCTTTCAGTAAAACACTGTGGATGTATTCTGTAAAACAAAGTAGATGTATGATGAACTGGATCATACGATGTGAGAAAATCCCCTAGTTGAATACTTTCCAATGAAGTAAAATCTTTATTTTTCTCCACTTCTCCTCCACCCCCCTTTGTTTCCAATGCGTATCTCTCATTTACTGTGTTTGATTTGCAGCTACAGCTGTGATTGTTGTAAATGGGGACTTCTTGAGAAATGATGCTGTTTAAATGATCTGACAAAGTTCATTGTGGTGCCCCCATGTCATTCACTCCTCTTCGATTCTATCAGCCTGATTCTTAATTGTATGGATCTTTCATTCTGTGTTTTCATTGGCTGGGTATTCGGCCAGTGCCAGAGGAGTTATGGACAGGTGTCACAAACAACTTCTGTTTCTCCTGCCTTTCCTGTGTCTCCCAAGGGGCAGCTGGATTCTGCAGACTAGACATTGAACAGAGGTTAACTGCAATGACCTTAGAGAGCACAACAACCTGCATCTCACAGAGTAGGACCTGTGGGAGTTTACTCTGTCTGGTATTGAAGTCGTTGGGCCGTGGGCCTGGAGTGAGGCAGACTATTAGATGGTACTGATCACAATATGCTTAAGGCACAATTGCAGTCACATTAAACTCATTTTGAAGCGTTGTCAGCAATCTGTGAAGATGTGTGTGTGTGTGTGATAGTTGGTAAAGAAAATTGAGAACATGTCTCAGTACTAATTTATTTCATACCTGTGATCATCATTTGTTTATCTACTCACAACATTGACTTCTATTGTTTGTATTCTGAGCCAATGAGATTTTCTATCCCCTAACCCTAAATCTAGCCCTTGCAGATAACTTTGAATGAAAATGTTTACATTTTAATTACAGCAAGACATTATTTGGTAACACTAAACATTGTTCCCCGTCTGTTGCTCACTTCGACGTTGTGTCGAAAAGCGACACTAGGTGTCTCTCTTGAGCGCCGAATATACCTCTGATCTATGAAAAAATGGCAATGAGAAATTGGCAGACAGAATTTGCATTTCCCGCGCCCGGACATTCGGGTATAAAGGCGGGGAAATACGACTGTTTCATTCAGAAATTTTCTTCGGAGCCAATGGTCGTGTATGCAGTGAGCTGCGAGTCACACACCTGGACCTCTTACCTCTGAGCGATCTACGGCGCACTTCAGGGGCTTTCGCCTTCTCTGCACAGAAGTGCAGTTTGCCCCTGGGCGCTTCGACAGCACAAACTAAAAGAGTTGTTTGTTAAAAGAGTGATTTTCTCTAAAAGAGTATTTTCCTCTAAAATCACGCCGCTGGGGTTGTTGCATATGAGACCGCTTCAGCACTGGCTCCAGACTCGAGTCCCGCTGCACTGGCACATCAACTGCCTAGAGTTGTTGACTGTATTCTTTGCCCTGCGGAGGTTTCTCCTGCTAGTTCAGGGCAAACACGTCTTGATTAGATCAGACAGCACCACCGCGGTAGCGTACATAAATTGCCAAGGTGGCGTACTGTTAGGGGTATAACAGTTATGACCCAGACCAGATATGGAGAAAGAAAACCAGGAGTCGAGAAGTTTAATTAAAGAATCCAAAATTTACTGAAGAATAGTTTGCAGTGAAATTGGTAGAGCCAGCGACAAAGTCTTACGAGGAGATCGAAAGCTAACTCATACATTACACAAAATCTTACATTAATTATACCATTTGCAAGGAGTACATTCTATTATTTCACTCCTGATTGGCTAACAGAGCATAAAGTCACAACATATAGATAGCTATAGCACATCAACTTTAATCAGCGCAATTGTCGTCCTGGCCCGAGATTTACATCTGAAGTGACCTCGCAGATGGTCTCGGGCGTCTTCGAGTCTGCCTGCTGTGTCTCCCTGGGTTCAAAACCTGGGTAGAAGGTCAATACGCACACACGAAACACTGACGAACGACAGTGTTTCTCTGCGCACAAGGGAACCAGAGCACACATTTATCAGGTCATTTTAACCAAAACAGTGAGATAAGAAATATTCACCCCTCAGGCAAAGGAGAGGAAAGAAATAATAAGAGAAAATTTACACTTCTACTTATTCAAGTGCTATCACATAGGATTTTACATCATATAATTAGTCATGGACAGGTAAAAATCAACCACAGAATACATCTGGAACATATGTTTAACATCCCCCCCCCCCCTCTCATCTCAAGCTTATTCCCAAGACGACCTTGAAGTCAGCCTCCTTGCAGAACAGAGAGAGAGGCTTCAAGGAATGTGCATGAAATCAAAAATTAACTCTTAACACACATATGATTCAGCGTAGATTTCAGTTATGCATAAGAAAAATAAAATTGATTATGTGATCATGCATATAGTTAATTCATCATTTTATTAAAGAAGTTAAGCAACAGAATATAGATAGATATTGATATAAAAGGATATATATATATGTATTGATATATCTGAAGAGACAAGGGATTTCTGACCCTCACCCTTCAGTACGCTCCTACCACATGTCACAACTCGCCCGTCGTCTCCTCCTTTGGACTCAAGTTGCTGCGCGCCACTCACATCCCCGGCAACCTCAATGTGGTGGCAGATGCGCTATCATGACAACGCTTGCCCAGTGGAGAGTGGAGGCTTCACCCCCAGTCGGTCCAGCTGATTTGGGAACGGTTCGGCAAGGCTCAGGTAGACCTTTTCGCCTCCCAAGAGACCTCTTGCTCTGGTATGCCCGAACAGAGGCTCCCCTTGGGGCAGACGCACTGGCACACAGCTGGCCCACGGGGCTGCGCAAGTACGCATTTCTCGACACTCACACCCCAGTGAGCCTTCTTGCACAGGTGCTGTGCAAGGTCAGGGAGGACAAAGAACAAGTCACTCTAGTGGCTCCCTATTGGCCCACCCAGGTTTGGTTCTCGGACCTCAGACTCCCTGCGACAGCCCCTCCCTGGCAAATTCCCCTGAGGAAGGACCTTCTTTCTCAGTGACGGGGCACGCTCTGGCATCCGCACCCAGACCTCTGGAACCTCCACCTCTGGCCCCTGGACGGTACGCGGAAGATCTAGCTGATCTACCACCCGCCGTAGTAGACATGATCAACCAAGCCAGAGCCCCTTCTACCAGGCAACTTTACACCCTAAAGTGGCGCTTGTTTGCAAATTGGTGTTCTTCTCGGGCCGAAGACCCACAAAGGTGCGCAGTCAGGTCAGTGCTCTCATTTCTGCAGGAGAGGTTGGAGGTGTGGCTGTCCCCGTCCACCTTGAAGGTGTATGTAGCTGCTATCGCAGCCCACCACGACGCAGTAGATGGCAAGTCTTTAGGTAAGCACGACTTGATTATCAGGTTCCTAAGAGGCACCCGGAGGTTAAATCCCTCCCGGCCAAGCCTGTTCCCCTCCTGGGATCTCTCAGTGGTACTCTCGGGCCTTCAGAGACCCCCCTTTGAGCCGCTAGAATCAGTTGGACTCAGGACCCTCTCCCTAAAGACGGTCCTGCTGATCGTGCTCGCCTCCATCAAAAGGGTCGGGGACCTGCAAGCGTTCTCTGTCAGCGACAAGGAGAGTCGCGGGACATGCAAATTCTGTCTGCCAATTTCTCATTGGCCTTTTTTCATAGATCAGAGGTATATTTGGAGCTCAAGAGAGACCCCTAGTGTCGCTTCTTCGACACAACGTCTCGTTCCTTCCTTCAGAGAGCGGAGGTTACATCCGTAACCTAGACGTTTTTCAGTGTTTGTGTAGGGGTTCAGTAATGACAAATAATCCAATAATACAGATGATACAAAATGCAGCAGCACGTCTTTTAACAGGCACACGTAAACATGAGCACATTTCCCCTATTTTAGCTTCATTACATTGGCTGCCTTTTCAATTTAGGATCCATTTCAAAATTCTGTTATTTTCTTTTAAATCATTAAATGGTCTTGCCCCGCCATACCTCTCTGAGCTTCTACTCTCTTATAAACCCGTCCGCGCTCTCAGGTCAGATGATCAGCTGCTCCTGACTGTGCCTAAAACTAAGCGTAAGCTCAGAGGGGACCGTGCCTTTGCTGTGTCTGCCCCTAGACCAGTGGTCACCAACCTTTTTGAGCCCAAGATCCCTGACCTCAGCCCTGATTAAAGGCAAGATCTACCTAATGAAGCAAGAGAAAGAAATCCAAAATACTTCCAACTTGAGGCCTTTTATTTAGGCAGACTGTAACTGGTGTATTAAACAGGTCATAGCTATTGCTTTAAGAACTTTACATCACAACATCAATTTTAAGTTGCATTAAATTCATATGAATACAAATAGGAAAGGAATGTGGCCTATTTTCTATTTACTTTATAGAATTATGTAGGTAGGGGCTTTGAAAAATTAGGTGATAAGAGGGAACTTTAAAATTAATTAATGCATTAGGTATCATGAACTAATAATGAACAGCATTTATGAATTATGTAGATAAGGTTATTTTGTTCATAGTGGGGAACAAATCAACACATTTTGTAATGAGCAGATCATATATAGTGCCATTAATAACAGTTAATTGTGAAGCTTATGATATTGCTTCATGTATGTTTGTTATTTACTTTGTATCATTTAAGAAAGCAGATTAATGGCAATAACATCCCCAGTAAATTAAACTAAATGCAGGTCTAGTCCATTTTATGCAGCATCACTTTCACAATACCAACAGGCAAAACGTTTGCATTAATGTTCACTCAAGTCAGTGCGATGCCTGTGATTGAATACGGTCTGTGGATAGCTGTCCCTAAAGGTCGGATGGTTAGCATTGTGGTGCCGCTCCAGATTTCCTCTTTTAGCCAGTGCTTGTGTTTGCCGGCATAACATACATATACACTTGTCTTTAACTAACGTAAAAATGAACTGTTCTTCCCATTCTGGATGAAAATAATAGGTTCGCGGCTTCTTTCGCGGAGCCTCAGCCATGTTAGCTGTCTGTAACTTGGCTAAAACTCCCAGCTCTGCAGCGTCTCATGCACATAAAGCCCGCCTACTTTGATTTGATTGGTCATCTCAAATATTCTGACATTGACGAGCAGTGGCAGACCAATGAGGCTCAGATGAACACACACACACACACACACACACACGTTGGTCTACCTATCATTATGAGGACTTTCCATAGACATAATGGCTTTTATACTGTACAAACTATAGATTCTATCCTCTAAACCTAACACAACCCCTAAACCTAACCCTCACAGAAAACCTTCTGCATTTTTACATTTTCAATAAAACATTATTTAGTATGATTTTTAAGCGATTTGAATTATGGGGACACTAGAAATGTCCTCATAAATCACATTTATAGCATATTACCCTTGTAATTACTAATTTGTAACTTACAAAATTGTCCTCGTAAATCACAAAAACACACACACACACACACACACACACACACACACACACACACACACACACACACACACACACACACACACACACACACACACACACACACACACACACAACCTGTCCTCTGTTGACATGCGCTCAGCTCTGCGCCGCTGCGGATTGAAGATGAAGAACACGCTGAATCTGATTATAACAACACTGAAGCGAACACGAATTTGTGTAGCCTACACTTAATCACACATTTTTAGGGGGGCTAGGCAGAAGTTTAGGGGGGCTGAAGCTGTTTTAATATTATTTTCACGATCTACAGGAAAATCTCAAAGATCGACATGTCGATCGCGATCGACGGGTTGGTGACCCCTGCCCTAGACTATGGAATGATCTGCCTTTGCATGTTAAGCAGGCCTCTTTTTGATCTGTTTTTAAAACCCTTCTTAAAACCCATCTTTTCTCTATGGCTTTTCACACCTAGTAAGATGTCGACTTTATTTACTTGATTGTATTTGTTACTTTGAATGTTTTTATTGTATGGTTATTAATTGTACATATGTTTATGTATATTTTTCTGTACAGCACTTTGGTCAACTTTGGTTTTTGTAAAGTGCTTAACAAATAAAGTTGGTATGGTAATAACAAATGAAGTTCCAAACATATGTTCAGAGGGAGCTTGTTCATTTTGGCCTGCCAATCATATCCCAAGGATATATAAGCATCTGCTTCCCTCACACTGGTGATGATTCTTCCAGCATCCCATAACCTCCCCATGGTTACCTTTATTTTTCATAATACCTATACCAATTATTTAAACATTGTCTTTCTATTTCTTGCTTGGCTGGATCTCAGAGCTCAAGCCTAGTCTTGTGCTCAATCCCCTCTGCTATGGACAGGATGCCAAATACGCTTAGCTTAATGTGCTCTATGGAGGAATATATGAACAAATTCATGAAATGCATTATAAATAATTGATAAGCGATTATGACAACATGCATTACAAATGTGACTTTCATGCAAGACCTGCAAAATTGTGAGCCATTTGACATCACATGTTATAATTGCTAAATAAAATGTATCTTTAGTAACATACTTTATGAATGTTGCATACATGTTGAATATATTTTATTATATTATATTAAATATTCTATGAATGAGCATGAATACCTGAAAAGGGTTTTGACAGAGGACTTTATGTAACCAGGACTAGGTGAGTTGGGACACCGATTGGAGTTGCACCATTCTTTTTACATCAATGTGACAAGAAAAGCGACAACACAAGTGAGTCAAGACATTACAGTAATAAATATAAACATGAAGCAGTATGTATAAATATTACATAATCTCTCATTTTAACCTAACTATAATAATTGATCTTTGCTACATTCTGACATAAATTATGAGTTAGGGCATTTTATGATTTTTACTGAAATTTGGTGGGGTATTTAAAAAGCATATTTATATATATATTTTTTATAACTGCTTACTATTTGGCAAGTGTTTTGTTTGGCAAGTTCATTGCACGAAAGTCGCCCTTTTTACTCATAATGTTGTAACTACACATCAATGATTTATAATGCATTTGTATATTACTTATTTAGTCATTAATGAACCATTTTAAAACCCATTAACAAAGGGAACATTCCTATAAAGTGTTACTCATTATTTAGTATGTTTATTAAGCCATATGTAAATGATTTCAGGTTTTAGTATGAAGTGGGAACATTAAGAACAGTTTCTTCAATTAAGTTATAAGACAGAAGGAGGAAACCAGAAACAAGATATGAGAGAACAAATAAAGGAATGAACATGTTAATTATACAAAGTAGGAGATAAAATAGCTCTGACAGGCAAAACTCATCCTTATAAAGTATTTGTATGATTGTGTAGTTCAAATCAACACGTCTCTTACACATGCTCCCTGGGTGGAGGTGATCTGTGCTGGTGTAGCAAGTATGTGATTGGCAATAAAAAAACGTGGTTGTGGCAGAGCATTTCTTGTTCTCCTGACAGGCAGAGCACTGTTTGCACGGCCGGGAGTGAGACGATGATTCTCAGATGCGTGGCCTGTCTCAGACGATGCTGCAAACGAAAAGAGAGTGAGTGAGAGAGAGAATCCCACCATTTTCTGATAATGATGTGCCGTGCTTCCTCAGCTGTCTGAGGCTGCTCTTTAAATGTTTTTATGACAGAGAAGCGCAGAGAACTAAAAGGCTGTTTAAAGCTGTTAGTATTTGACAACCATTACCCTCTCATTTACATGTCTTTAAGCATGCATCGTCAAGGAGTCTTGCAACTTCGAAGCACCTAGCTCAGGCTTTAATTAAGTACACTTTTCCCTTGCTCTCCTTTTCTCTGCTTATTTCTCAGTGCTGGGTAACACGAGATCATGCCTACCCTATAGAAAGATTGGTTTGTCTTTTTGTGTTCTGCTCTTCTTGTTTGTCAGAGGGCTCTAGTCTGTGTTTGAACAAAAAATGTATTATAATTGTTTATAGTTTAAACCTCAGTGAGCAATAGGGAACCTTTAGGCCTATACTGCAAAGTGTGGTTTCCTGTAATTGTTACCTTAAATTGTGGTATGCTGGAAATATATAATTTTGGTGAATTAATGCGTTATTTACAATTTTATTAAATGGAGACAGACAAAAGAGTTATAATAATCACTTTATTTACAGATTAAAAGAGAGATACAGTAATGCATGTATATGAGTTTATGCAGTTTTCTTTGCTATTCAAATTATTAACAGTAAACACTAAGAGTTATTATACTGAATATTCATTGGTGTATATGTTTTACATATTGTTCTGTTATGTGTGTTCATAATTAGTCATGTCGTCTGCGTGCCAGCGTTGTCATGTGCATAATCAGAGAGAATTCTTATAATGCGCTTCATTCAAATTAAAGGGATAGTTCACCCCAAAATTTAAATTCTCTTATAATTTACTCACCCTCATGATATCCCAGGTTTGTATAACTTTCTTTCTTCACCAGAAAACATTTGAAGAAAAATAGAAAAATATTTTAGCTCACTAGTTCTTTAAAATGCAGGTGAATGAAGGAGATTTCTCTTTGAAGCACAAAAATCACAGACAGTCAGCATTTACATCATCGATATGACTCCAGCAGTTAAATTAATGTCTTCTAAAGCTATACGATCACTATTGGTGTGTAAAAGATAAATGTTTAAGTGCTTTTTAACTATAATCCAACTTGAGGGTAAGGTTCACGAGAGGGTGGAGTCCAAGCGGACTCTCGTGTGACGTATTTGTGTTGCCATGATACTGAAGTAATCTCATGTTCTCCACTCGGTTGAGACATCCAGGATAAGCACACAAACTCACCATAGTGAGTAAAGAAACAGATATATACTTATCTAAACCAAAACCAACCAAGCTACTGTACAGCGTTCCTCCTCCTCACTTGTAAACAGCGCTGCTCTTCCGGCTGTGACTCACGTGCCTCAGGTCTTGTGTTTCAAATGCCAATGCGATTAAGTCAAGTCAAGTCAATTTTATTTGTAGTGCCTTTCACAACACACATTGTTTCAAAGCAGCTTTACAGAAGATCAGCATTAACAGACGATAAAACTGTAATATCTATAATGTCGATGAATCATCATTGTGTAATTAGATAAAATACAATTGTAATCATGTTTAAAAATAAATAAGTAAATAATAATTTTATTAATAACCCCAGTGAACAAGCTGAAGGCAACTGTGGCAAGGAAAACAAAACTCCATAAGATGTTGATTAATGTAGAAAAATTACCTTGGGAGAAACCAGACTCACTGTCATGGCTACAGGCGCTGGCTCTGGGACGGTCGAGGCTACTGGCGCTGGCTCTGGGACGGTCATGGCTACAGGTGCTGGCTCTGGGACGGTCGAGGCTACTGGCGCTGGCTCTGGGACGGTCGAGGCTACTGGCGCTGGCTCACTGACGTTCGGGGCTGCAGGCATTGGCTGGTTGGCCGTGGTATGCATGAGCTTTGGTTTGTTGGACACAGAAGGCAGAGCCACGGGAGGTTCTGGGGACGGAGCCGTGGTAGGCGGAGGCTGGAGAGCAGAAGCCTTTCCTTTTCTCCTCCTCCTCCGGGCGGACGAGACTGGCAATGCTGGATTGCTGACCGTGGCTGGCGTGGGCTCAGGCTCGCTGACCGTGGCTGGCGTGGGCTCAGGCTCACTGACCGTGACTGGCGTGGGCTCAGGCTCGCTGACCATGGCAGGCGTGGGCTCTGGCTCACAGACCGTGGCAGGTGTTGGCTCTGGCTCGCAGACCGTGGCAGGCGCGGGCTCTGGCTCGCAGACCGTGGCAGGCGCGGGCTCTGGCTCGTAGACCGTGGCAGGCGTTGGCTCTGGCTCGCTGACCGTGGCAGGCGTTGGCTCTGGCTCGCAGACCGTGGCAGGCGTGAGCTGGGGAGTGGAAGCCTTTCTGTCACTGACAGGTGTGGCAGGCTTGAAAGGACAAGCCATGGACGACTGGAGGGTCACCACGGTGGGAGGAGAGGCAGGGTCCTCCTCAACAACGCCCACAGTGAACGGCGAGCCGCAGGCCAGCAGAGTCTCCTCCAAGAATTCAAGGAGAGTCCAGCCACGCGTCGCCGGTGGCAACCGCCCCTTGAGCGAACTGTTAAGGTTGGCCCTGAAGAAAGCCACCAGGGATGAGTTTGGGAAGTCCACGACACTCGCCAGCTCGAGGAAATCGTGGATGTGGTCCTCCACAGGACGGCGCTCTTGCTTGAGGCAGACAAGTCTATAGTTCGCCTGTTGAACCGATAGATCCATTATGGTCGATCGTTCTGTTACGTAAGTAGGTGAGGCAGACGAGGAGTGGGGATCTACATGCGGGTTCTTTATTGAACAAAATGAAAATAAACAAGACAGGAACAAAGTAAACAACCACGAGGGGAAAAATTAAACCAAAACATGAAAACATCAAGGGAACACGAACAGGGAGAACAGGGCAAAGCATCTACATTGGACATCCACAAACAACGATCAACAGAGACTGAACAAACATCCGGGCTTAAATACAGAGGGGTAATGAAGATCAAATGACAGACAGGTGAAAACAATGATGAAAGCTGGCAATGATGAGGGCCGGGAATTGTGGGAATTGTAGTTCATGAGAGGTGACAGGTGAAACACGGGGCAGACAACAGGGGATCGTGACAGCTGTTCTACAAACACTGGTAATTTGATTTTCAAAGGACAGATTGGTATCAAATATAACACCTAAGTTCTTCGCTGTTGTAGAGGATGTAATAGTGTACTGTTGTAGTGGCTTATGTAGAGTTTTTTGGTCCAATAATTAGTACCTCTGTTTTGTCAGAATTGAGTAGAATTACATTTCTGGCCATCCAATCTTTTATTCCATTGATACACTCTGCTAATTTCTAGAATTGGGAAATCTCATCAGATTTTGAAGAAATATAAAGTTGTTTATCGTTGGCATTGCAATGGAAAGTTATTCCACTATTCATGATAATATCTCCCAGGGGAAGCATATACAAGTAGAGGCCCTAAAACCGATCCCTGTGGCACTCCATATTTTACCTTTGTTTGGTTTAACAATTCCTCATTTACATAGACAAAGTGGTAGCGGTCTGCTAAATATGACCTAAACCATGCTAATGCAACTCCACAAATGCCAACATAATTCTTTAGCCTATTCAAGAGAATGTCAAGATCTATCATGTCGAATGCAGCACTAAGATCTAAAAGCACTTGAAGAGAAATGCAGCCACGATCAGATGATAAGAGCAAGTCATTTGTAACTCTGATAAGTGCAGTCTCCGTACTGTGATGAGGCCTAAATCCTGACAGAAATTCTTCGTATATACTATTTCTCTGTAGAAATGAACATATTTTGGAGGATACTACCTTTTCTAGTATTTTTGACGTAAACAGGAGATTTGAAATCGGTCTATAATTAGCCAGTTCTCCAGGATCAAGTTGTGGCTTCTAAATAAGCGGTTTGATAACTGCCATATTAAAGTTTCTTGGGACATGTCCTAAGCATAGCGAGGAGTTAATAATATTAAGAAGAGGTTCTGAAATTACAGGAGATACCTCTTTTAAGAGCTTAGTTGTTATAGGATCTAACAAACATGTTGTGATTACGTTGTATGCTGACTGGAAGCATGATTTAGAGTTAAAGAAGTACTTCAATATTTATATTTTTTGCACAAAAAACGATCGTGTCGCTTTAGAAGACATTAATTTAAAAGCTGGAGTCATAACGATGACGTTTATGCTGACTGTCTGTGATTTTTGGAGCTGCAAAAGAGAAATCTCAAATCCCCTGCATTTTGAGGACCTTCTGAGATAAGATATTCTTCTATTTTTCTTCAAATGTGTTCTAGAGAAGAAAGAAAGTCATGCACACCTGGGATATCATGAGGGTGAGTAAATAAAAAGAGAATTCTCCTTTTTGGGTGAACTATCCCTTTAAAGAACCATTGATGAAGCATCACATCCATGTGTTCCTTCTCTTATTATTCTCCTTGCAGGTATTAATGCACGAAACACACCTAACACTACCTCAAACAAATATAGAGATGATTTAACATAATATTGATGGGTTATGAGTGTTTTAATGTTGATTGTATTTGTTATAAGAAAGTGTTATATGTTCAGCGCATCTAAGCACATGGTTAGCATGCTTGTGCTGCGATTAGCATGCTATGCCGCAATACGCAATAAGTGGTGAATATAAATGTGTAATTTTGATAAAAGAGAGTTTCAAATGTCTGTTGAGTGTAATATGTGATCCTAAACCTGTAGATTTGGTGTTCAACACTTTTTATGCTGTGAACTGACAGTTAAGTTTTACAGTAAATACAGGATGTACCTTTATTGAACTTGAGAACTAAGAGCCAGTGGATTATGAGTTTTAAAGTAAATGTTGTAATTTCACTAGAGACAAAATTTACTAATTGCTTATGTCTTTCAAGTGATATGCTTGTATTTCACAAACAATGTAAATGTTTAAACATGTTAAATTTTTTTATTGTACATCTTTGTCATATTACTGACATATGCTATTGTAAAATGTTTCTCTGTAATTTTGATTACATTGATGAAGCACCGCATCCGTGTGTTCCTTCTCTTTTTAGTCTCCTTTTTCAGGAGTGCTGCAAAATCACAATTTCTACCTGATGTACTTGAACGCTTAATGCCCATTTTTGGTGCAGAGGAGTTTGGACTTCAGATTGATAACATTGTGGAGTTCTCTGGCCAAGGCAAAGTGACCCCACTACAGCAGCATGTGTAGATTAGATATAAATAACACTTGTCCTGTCTGTGTGACTGATGTTTGGATATAATAGGGAAAGTAAAACAGGGTTCACCAAAACACCTTCAGTATGTTCATATATAAGGGCAGAATACAGTGGCCACCTTTGAATTGTCATTTCAGAGATAGTTGTGTAAACTCCCAAACTTCTGGGAATAGAAACAGTGCACAAAGAGAGAAAGCTTTTTTATGATCCCATCTTCATTTCACGTCCTCTATGACCTTCCGTATCTATCCCTTCCCCCTCCTTATATTCTCTATCTTCTCTCGACCACCTCACCCCAGGCAGTGATGCTTGTGTTTCCATCTCTATGGTGTGACTCAGAGGTTTGTGCCTCCTGCCCGGAGCCCTCTATCTTTTCACAGAAGCAGCTGTTTTCACACAACTGTATCATCCTCCGGGGCTCCAGTGGGACCCCATGCAGCATCGTTAATCACAGCACCTCGTGCCTTCTTGGAGCTGAAACTCTTCTGCAGCACCATCCATCATAAAAAAGCAGAGTATGTGCTTTGGCTTTTCAGAAATAAATTGAGACACTACAAGAAAAAAAAGCAATTAGAGAAGGTCTTCAGCCAATCATTCACAGGCTAATGTATCAAAATCCAGGATCAGGTAGCAGGAAGGGTTTTACTTTTCTGTTCTTTGTTTTGATCCAATCAATCAGATTAAAATGTATACAGAGATAGCCAGCCTGATAAAATTATGAAATGTATGGTTTTCATGGGCACAACTGAACTCTGCAAAAGAGCTGGAGTTTTGATTATGAATAAGGGTTGACTGTAATTAGTTTGGCAGCTATCTATCAATCTATTATAGTTTTGAACTCTTTTTATTAGATGAGTCCCCCATTTTTTTGTTTAAATTTTTATTTTGCTTCCCTACCCTATTGCATTACCTTTCTTACCATACACATGTATGTCTGTGTAAATATTTAAATTTGAGTTCTAACCTATTATGTTTTTAATTTTTCCTCCCTGAAAATTTTAAACTTTGATTTTTAAAAGATAACCTTTTTCTGGTTCTGTCCATCAATTCATCTCTCCCTCCATAAAGGACATATACAAAACTCTTGTTATATACACATGCACTGTAGTATGGCTTGTGAAACAAATGCTTGGGTTGTTGGATTACCGCTCATTAACCATTCATTAGAATTAGAGTTATATTAACTTTCCTTTGGATAAAGTTGAACTCTGTTCTCTTTGTTTAGCATTCACACAGGCACATAATACTTTGATCTTCACTAAGGGAGGAAGAGAGAGAGAGAGAGAGAGAGAGAGAGAGAGAGAGAGAGAGAGAGAGAGAGAGAGAGAGAGAGAGAGAGAGAGAGAGAGAGTGGGAATGATTTTGCTGTTGATAGCACAAGAAGAGATAATGTATGCTGCATCTATGCCTTGAAGACATGGACAGCAGTAAAATGTGACAATGGGTAATGCATTTTTCATTAAGTCCTGTTTTAGGTGGAGAAATGAAGGGCTGAAATTGTGTAATTATCAGTCTACATTATACCGATAGTAATGCGTTCCATTGCATTTATGGCAAATTGACCACAGTAAGGATAGGGGAAAAGGGATATTTTCACGTGTCAATAATCTTACCAGTGTACATCAAATGAATATTAGATTAGTACAATTTCGCTTTCACGATACATGTAAGGCATGATAGAGAACTAAAACACAAAGTATTAAATCATGTTTGCTATATTTAGATTCTGTTGAGCAAGGGGTATACAGTGCTAAGATCAGACAGCACTGGAGCAAGTCCATTTACATTTACAAATCTACCAACAGTGCAGTCAATGCATACATTTCATCAGTATGTTCTCTGGGATTCAAACCCATGACCTTGGTGTTGCTGCTAGGGCCATGCTACCAATTAAGCTACAGGAACTCATGAAAGCTTGAGGCACATGAGAGAAACTTGTTCCTACATGAACACATTTCAACAACTCTGTAGTGCCCACTCCTTATAAAAAAGCATGAGCTGTAATAGTCCATTAATTTTCCTCTCCTCTGATAATGTGGATATTCTGATTTTCCTGAAAAGTAAGTAAAGTTAGTACAAGTGGTGAGCTGAAAGGCAAAAGACAGAAATCTGCACTCCTAATGTTTTAATTTTGTTATATTATTATAATTGCACTTTTATTTACTTATATTATTATTTATGTTTTTCTACAATGTGCAAAAAAGAGGCTCTTAAGTTTTGTATTGTAATTAAATTGATGAAATATGCATAATGCAGTCATGGATCAATGAGAACAATAACAATAAGAATTGTTGCCCATCAGCCACTGTTTTCAAAATAAATAATTTAAAGAAAGATTCTGTTTTCCTTGCTGTACCGAAACCGTACCAAACCGTGACCCCAAAACGTCTAGGTTACGTATTTAACCTCCGTTCCCCGATGGAGGGAACGAGACGTTGTGTCAGAGAAGCGACACTAGGGGTCTCTCTTGAGCGCCGATATTCACCTCTGGACTATAAAAAAAGGCCAATGAGAGTTGGCAACCAGTATTTGCATGTCCCGCCCCCGGACATACAAGTATTTAAGCGGCGCAAATACGGGAGTTCATTCAGGATTTTTCTGAGGAGCCGGAAATGGTCCGGCCACAACAGTGGCTCAGCTCAGCGACGTGGCTGGGGAGACACAACGTCTCGTTCCCTCCATCAGGGAACGGAGATTACATACGTAACCTAGACGCTCCCCTTCTGTCGCTCTCTCCATGTTGTGTCAGAGGAGCGACACTAGGGGTCCACTTATAAAAGTGCCATGCGCTGAGCCGTGTACGTGAACTGCTGATACAGGAGTGAGCAGGTATTCTTACGTGCAGGACGACCAACTGTATCAGGCTGCACGTACCCTTCCCCAATGCCCCATTTAAGCCACCAGGATTCCTTATCATTACCCTGGAGGGGAACAAGGTGCTGGCCGCCAACCTGGGAACGGGCCAAGCCTGGCCGGGCCTCTTTTCTCTCTATGTTTCTCGCATAGAGCAACTAAGGCCGGGGCCCTTACACGCATTGAGGGAAGGGGGTCTTAGCCCTTATTTAGGGTGGAGAAGACCCTGCGGAGGCCACGCCTACCCGAGAGGGGAGGCAAGTTTAAGTGGCAAAACCATCAGAGGCCTGCTTAGGGCCTATGTGGAAAAGTCGGTGCGGTGGTGGATCCAGCCTCATAGAGGGGGGAACATACAGCATGGCAGCCGAGGCAGCCATGACTGCCTAAGGGAAACACAGGAGTCAGCTCGCCAGAGGGGACAGAACCGTGGTGTTACACACAGGGGGAGTCCGAAGGGCCAGACGTGGGGGTTCCAGAGGTCTGGGTGCGGGTGCCAGAGCGTGCCCCGTCCCTGAGAAAGAAGGTCCTTCCTCAGGGGAATTCGCCAGGGAAGGGCTGTCGTGAGGAGCGTGAGGTCCGAAAACCAAGTGTGGGTGGGCCAGTAAGGGGCTACCAGAATGGCTTGCTCCTCGTCCTCCCTGACCTTGCATAGCACCTGTGCAGGAGGGCTCACTGGGGGAAATGCGTACTTGCGCAGCCCCGCCGGCCAGCTGTGTGCCAACGCATCTGCCCCAAGGGGAGCCTCTGTCCGGGCATACCAGAGCGGGCAGTGGGAGGTTTCTTGGGAGGCAAACAGGTCTACCTGAGCCTTGCCGAACCAGTCCCAAATCAGCTGGACTGACTGGGGGTGGAGCCTCCACTCTCCGCCGTCCGCTATCACATTGAGGTTGCCGGGGATGTGAGTGGCGCGCAGTGACTCCAGTCGCTGCTGACTCCAAAGGAGGAGACGACGGGCGAGCTGTGACATGTGGAAGGAGCATACTCTGCCTTGGCGGTTTATGTAGGCTACGACCGTGGTGCTGTCTGTCCTGACTAGGACGTGTTTGTTCCGAATTAACGTGAGAAACTTCTGCAAGGCCAGAAAAACAGCCAGCAGCTCTAGGCAGTTGATGTGCCAGTGCAGCGGGCCTCGGTTCCACCGGCCTGCGGCTGCGCGCCCGTTGCATACGGCGCCCCAACCCAATTTGGAGGCGTCGGTTGTGACCAGAATGCATCGGGACACCTGCTGCAAGGATACTCCTGCCCTTAGGAAGCAGAGGTCTGTCCAGGGTTTGAAGGTTTGGCGGCAGACAGAGGTAACTTTTATGTTGTGCGTGCCACGGCGCCATGCTCGTCTCGGGACTCGAGTCCGGAGCCAGTGCTGAAGTGGTCTCATATGCATCAACCCCAGCGGCGTGGCCGCCGCAGAGGATGTCATATGCCCCAGGAGCTGTTGGAAATGTTTTAGTGGAACCATGGCGCCTGGCTTGAAGGAAGCGAGGCATTTCAGCACTGACTGAGCACGCTCGTTGGAGAGACGTGCTGTCATTGGGACTGAGTCTAACTCCAGACCGAGAAAAGAGATGCTCTGGACCGGGGAGAGCTTGCCCTTTTCCCAGTTGACCTGAAACCCCAAACGGCTGAGGTGGCTGAGCACCTGGTCTCTGTGTGCGCATAGTAACTCTCGGGAGTGGGCCAGTATGAGCCAGTCGTCGAGGTAATTGAGTATGCGTATGCCGGCTTCTCGGAGCGGGGCAAGAGCTGCCTCTGCGACTTTCGTGAAGACGCGAGGGGACAGAGACAGGCCGAAGGGGAGGACTTTGTACTGATACGCCTGGCCGTCGAACGCGAACCTTAGGAAGGGGCGATGTCGAGGGCGAATTGAGACGCGGAAGTATGCGTCCTTCAGGTCTACCGCTGCGAACCAATCTAGATGCCGGATGCCAGATAGAATTTGTTTCTGGGTGAGCATTTTGAACGGGAGTTTGGACAAGGTCCGATTGAAAACTCGCAGGTCCAAGATCGGTCGTAAGCCGCCGCCTTTCTTGGGTACAACGAAGTAAGGGCTGTAGAAACCCTTCTTCGTTTCGGTTGGAGGGACAGGCTCTATCGCGTCCTTTAATAGAAGGGAGGCGATTTGTTCGCACAGGGAGTGGGCATGTTGGCCGTGTACTGCGGAAAAATGTACGCCCACGAAGGGGGGCGGAGACCTGGCAAACTGAATTGCGTAACCGAGTCGAATGGTCCGGTGCAGCCAGCGTGACGGTTTGGGCAGTGAAAGCCATGCCTTTAAGCTCCGTGCTCGGGGCACCAAGGGGAAGAGTGTTTTGGACGTACCCGGCGGGGCTTCGCAGCGGTAAGGAACAGGTAATGCGGCGTCGGGAGGCAGTGAAGCGGCCCGAGGCTCTGGTGCTGAGAATAGACTCAAAGCACTTTCCTTGCTCCGCGCACCCGGCAGGGGGCGGGTTCATGACTGAGGAGGAGGTCTGATGTTGACGTCCTCTGGACTCGTCTGAACCGGCCGGCCGGGGAACAGTCGTGGGGCTGGAAGCGGGGACACCGCGTCCATGGAGCCGGGACTGTTGAGGCCTGAAAGCAGAGTGCCGTGAGAATGGCATTTGCGGGCCGGGTACCCCAGAGACAACAAGGAAATAGCTCTATAGAGTGTAAAGAATTTAACAAAAAATTCTCCTTCCGACCCTCCACCGGGGAACGGAGTGGTCTTACCAGCTCCGGAGCTAACGTCTCGGTCTCTGGGTCTGTCATCTCAGGAGCGCCTGGGAGCCTTCTGGGTCCTCAAGGGGGTCCGTGAGACGATGGGCGTCCAACTTCTGCGGGGAGCTCAACGCTGGGGCTGAGAGCTGGGCCCACTCACTTGTTAGTTGAGGCGGAGCACCACTTTCTTTCTTTCTTGAAAGCTGCAGGAGGACACCCTCGGCGAGCAGACAGGGCATGGCCCCTGGCGGCAGGTTTGCGGCAGGGCAGGATGCTTTTTTGCTTGAAAATAGCCTTGGTCTGTTTCTTCACCACTGAGGACTGCTGGGTGAAGTCGTCAAGTGGTGTCGCTGAATGGACGGAGCTGGGAGACGGGGGAGTTTGAGAAAGCGTGCTTTGTCTGCCTCCCGTACTGCCTGTCCATCGTTGTGTTTCTGGACCACGGAGTGGCCATCGCCTGTTTGAGTGCAGTTCCTGCAGCACGTCAAGAACAGGACTACCCAAGTGCAGATTTGAAGTGCCCTGGCCCGGTGGACTTGCAGGAGGGGGCCATGGCGTGCAGGGGGGAGCGGTCTGGGACCGTTCTACCACCGAGGGTAGCGAGAGCGGAGGAGCGAGGAAGCTGGGCTTGCTCAGCTCGTCATGCACATCCGGGAAGGAATCCGGGGGGGGGGGGAATCAATTAAGCCCGGGGAAGCATAGCAGACCTTCTTGCGTCAGGTTCAGACTGGGCGGAGACCCGAAGGTGGCGGCCCAGGCGAGTTATCCGCATTCGGCACCGCTGTTACGCTCTCCGATGCAGCGGTGATGTCATCATCCAATGCCGGGGAGCTCGAGGGACACTAATCCCGAGCTCGGGGGAAGCAGGCAAGCGTGCCGGGGAGGCGGGAGGTTTTCGAGGGGATTTACCCGGCGAAAGCGTCCCGTTATTCTCCCCAGATCGTTCTCCATCGCCCGCGGCACCTGCCTCAATCCCGTAGGAAGGAGGCGAGGCGCGGGGGGCGGCTGAAATGGCTCTCTCTCGCTACAAGAGAAAGCAGAGATCGCAATGCTGTCATGGCTATGTTCTCGTACTGAAAACATAGACCATTCATAAAAACGCTGCCTGCGTGTGATCGCAACCCAGGAATGCAAGGCAGTTTTTATGGCCGTCAGAGGTGGGGAGCATCAACGCATCCAGAAACTACACAGAGGCGGAAAATCGGCTTTAAAAAGACGCGTCCTGAGAAGGACGTTCAACGCCGCTGTGTTTTGCTCTTTTAGAGCGAAATTCACTCTTTTAGAATAACCCTTTCGAGTTGTCTGCGCTGTCGAAGCGCCCAGGGGCAAGAATGCACAGCCGTGCACGAATGAGAAAGCCGCTGTTGTGCGCCGTCAGATCCAACAGCATGCAGAGCGTCAGAGGATTAAACAGGAACTTGGTGTGTAACTGCATGCATGACCATCAGCTCCGAAGAAATTTTCTGAATGAACTCCTGTATTTGCGCCGCTTAAATACCCGTATGTCCGGGGGCGGGACATGCAAATACTGGTTGCCAACTCTCATTGGCCTTTTTTCATAGTCCAGAGGTGAATATCGGCGCTCAAGAGCGCTTCTCTGACACAACGTGGAGATAGCGACAGAAGGGGAACTGATGTGTGTACCATACCATGAATTTTGTGTACCGTTGTAGACCTAAAACACTGTGAGATTTATGCTTTAAAAATAAAAATATTTGTTAATGGAATGAGAAAGCATAATTAAAAAGGAAAACAAGTGTATTTTTCATAACCCTTTGTCAGTTTAGTTTTTTCTTGTTGTAGAATAAACTTCGCCAAACTTTGTTAGATTTCTCAGAAAATGGATTGATGTCTGAAGAATTATTGCATCAATGAGGTAAGCAGTGATTTATATACAGTATGCTTACTCTGGCATTGTAATGTTCCTCCCAAATGTTCTATGTTCCTCCCAAAGTTTGTTTGTAAACCATTTCAATATTTTTTACTGGACATTAAGACAAAAATACTGTGTATTTTTTGACTGGATCTTTCTTCTCGAAGACTCTATCACAGCTATGAATATGCATACGATGCACAGCACATCAATGTCTCTAATGTTGCCTGAGCCAGCAGTGATGCTATTCTGCCTCAGGTTGCAAACTGCTGTAAACACTGTAAACTACATCTCTGTTTATAGAGGTGATGACACACTATCCATGTAAGTGTATAACATAATAAGCACTTGCCTTGGCTGGCCAAGATATCTTTATTTCACAAGCTCTGATTTGTTTTACATTTCACCATAACCTTGAGCTTAGAGAAAGTGCTCTGTCAGGAAGAGTCGGAAAAAACAGAATTGTTTTGAACAATAATACCACTGCAGGTTCACTGAGAGTACATGGATAGTATTATTAGTAATACATGTTAACGGGAACAAGAATCTCTTAGCCAGTTCCTACAAACACTTGATGGTCTGTTCATACTATGGCTACATCATTTGGTTAGACCCCAAATGTAATATAATTATTCATTCAGTTGAGATGTTAGTAAAAATTAACTCCAGCCTGTTTTTATATCAGTCTTACAATTACTGGAGATTACAAGAGAATTATTTCCACATGTTCCCAATAAAAACGCCATAATCTCTCCCAGCACATTAAATTGGTTTGTTTGGCATTCTATTAAAAGAGAAAGGTAAAAGAGAAGAGGGGTATTGGGAACATAGTGAGTGACAGACTAATGTAGTGTGTTAGTATTGTAATTATACCTCACAGATTTATGAAGCATGGAAAAATCTGTAAATATCAAATAGTATAGTATTGAAATGTGGTTAAGACGGGAATTTGGCTGAGCTTCCCCTGTCTTAAAACATATTTGTGTGTATTTACATCAGACACAGCATTCACACACACATAGAGGCACATAGCTTCATGTACACCAAAAATGTTACTCACCAGCTGACTGAAAGTTTATATTTTGTCATCAATTAAGTGCAAAATCAATTTGTGTAAATTGAAGTCACTTTACTAATGAATTAAAAGTATTATATTTATAGTATACTTTTTGTTTACAATTAACATTAATGCATTTTCATCTTCAAAAGTGGCTTACATTGCATTATACAGTATATTCATTTTTTCCTCAAGAATCAAAGCCATGACCATGTGTGGTAAGTACAATGCTCTACCATTAGAGTTTCAGGAAATAATCACTCACTCAAATCTTATTAAGTCTGAACTGAAGAGGGTATAGTTATGCCTCTCCATAAATCTTGCAATGTCACTAGAAATTTTGGGGCTGGAACGGCAAGTAAATACGTTGATTTGCGTGGCATGCGTCGATGCGTCACACTGTTTACGTTCATCCCCGATAATGGCGGCTCCCAGACATGCTGAAATGAGACTTCATCCCAAAAATCTCGAACCCAATCATCAAAAGTGTGGGAATTCTTTAAACAGAGACCTAATAAAATGGTGCTGTGCATGCTTTGTAAAAGTGAAATGGCTACCACAGCAGCACAAGTGCTATACACGAGCATCTCAAAAGAAAACATCCTGGGGCTCTCCGACCTCAAAACAACAAGACAGCAGCTTAAGTATTTGGACTATTACAGTTTTGTCGGATTGCTGGTTGGTAGACAGAGTCTGGGAGTCCTTATATGTCATGTTTCACAAAAAAACTCAATGAAGACTCACTAGAGCAGATGCTAATGTCTAATATGGCAATGTCGCTTTCCAGAGCATTTGCAAGTTGTAAGCTGTTTGTTTAAGTGCATATAGACCTATAAAACTAATTGATGTAGATTTACATTAACGGTCCACTCTAAGTCGTGTAAGCAACATTTTGCAATTAAATAATACTAGTGCATTTCCTATTACAATTGGCACTAGCCATTGAAGTAAATCATACACAACATTAACAACACCTTTCCTAATTAAGTGGAATGTGATGAATAATATCATTAGGTAAAAGTTAATTAATAGATTTCATGTTAAAATATGCCACTGATTTTATTTTGTGTGTCTTTTTGTGTCTCAGGAAGAGGCAAAGCTATGTGAAAGATTTTTTTCCATAAAAAGGATGTCACTGATGAATGATGCCCTAAAATCTTTTTCTTTTTTTTTTTTTGCACTATTTATTTTGGCCTGAATTTATGTTGGACTCATGGACAATTTGTATTACTGATAGATGCCTTTTAATTCTTGGTACTTTTTAATGTTGTGAATTGTTTATTTGTAAAGTAAGCATTTTTATGATTTTTTTTTTTTTTATAAAATGTTGAAAGATTAATGGCAGAAGTTACGGTTATTATTTATTAGTTAGTTAACCAAATGATTAATCGACTAATCATAAAATAATCAATAGATATATCAAAACATAAATATTGACTAATCAAAAAATTATTGACAGATTAATCAAGATTGCAGCCTTTATGTATTTGCTGTTATCTCGCTACCCCAATAAGATACAATTCTCAACAGTCAAAAACAAAGTCTATGGTCTGGAGACATCAACATCAGGATGAGCAGCAAACAAAGCATTGTCTCAAAATTATCTTGCTATAAAAAATGCTATAAACACTTCTACATCCATATCAAATAGAACTTAATTTTGGGATTACATTTAAAGGGGTATGGAGAGAGTTAGTGATTTATATCAGAGATTGATCCCATTGGCCATTGTGTGTGCACCAGCCACGGGCAACTCTGTTAATCTGGCTAAAATACAAGAGAAACTTCAGAGAAGGGCCAGGAAAAACAGGTCCATCCTGATGAGAAAACAGCACTGACAAAGACCTTTCTCATTGCTCTTCCCTGCTTTATAGATGTTGATCCTCAATAAAGACTGGGATGCTTTGTTTCACTTTATTCCTACAATGATTAGACCAACCGCGAGTTTAGTCTGGGAATGGGCGTGCCAGTGAAATTACGCAGCTTGCAGAAAGAAAATAACTGCATATACGTTAGTTCACCTAAAGTGCAAACCAACTTAAGCCTGATCCCTGGTGCACCCCTCTGTCAGTAAGCACTGTAACAATTAACTTTATTGCAGAGGGAAGAAATACATATGTCTCTAACACTGGTCATATGACAAAGCATAACCACAAAGTGTTCACATGATCTTAATGGTACTGTGCGTCTAAATTCCAAAAGCATGTGTTTCAAATATAGATAGTTGTTTTAAGTTTTTCAATTCAGCTGTCAAACAATATGGTTGTATTTTAAAATGTAATTGTGGAGCTGAAATGTCGAAACCAAAACATTGCCATGGTTTGGGTTTCTAATGTTTCTAATTTGTTAAAATATGCTGAGTGAATGACAAAAGTTTACCTCCAGCTAGCCAAGAAAAACATATCAGACACTGGTCCATGGTGGGACAGACTTTCTTTCAGAGGCATAATCAATGTATTCTTTGTTACTGATGAAAGGAAAGAGAACTATTGTCAAATACATACAGGGTATATTTTTTATGAAAAGCATGACTTTTAAAATATTCCCATGAGCACTTTAGAAGATGGAGGTTCAAAAATAGACAGAGTACTTCTCCACAAGCAGGAGCAGGACCACCAGAGCATCTAGCAATTTCATGCATTTGAAACAAAAACCTTCATATTGCACAAGAATAGTGAAACAAAAGTGGGCAATCGAGGGGTTGAAATTTTATGTGAAATATAACCCGTTCCTGTGTCAAGCCAGGATACTTGTGTTTCACACAGCTTCCAAAGCTCATCTGTCTGAAAAGCAGATGAGTCATTGATGAATCCGAAAACAGTGGAAAAAGATACAAAGGTGGAATGATGGATGAATCTACCTGATTCATATGGCGCAGTGACCTGGCCAGGGCAAGTAAGCAGAGGAATCCTGGATGCTGCTGGGGGCATTTACCATGGCCATTAATGTGTGTGTGGCAGCTGCTTGCAGGCTTTTTGAGGAAGCCGGAGGTCTGAGAGAGGCCAGAGTGTTTCATACCTGCCTCCCACCCGCTGTCATCTGCTCCAGTGCGGAACAATGGCCTCTTACATTGCTGGACTTTCTCACCTCCCCGAGCCCAACACAAACAGAGTGCAATGTGGAAAAAAGATCCCCTTTTTCCCAAGAGTTCACGAGAGAGCTTCACCAGATGTTTATAAACCATAACTTTGAAATATGGCACAAAAATGCTTACAGGCTGTCATGTTGCATTAATGCTGAGAGGCAGACAAAAAATGGCTAATTATTTCCAGATGAGGACTTTTCTTCTCTCTCTTTCTCATGTTGGAATGCGAGGAGTGTCCAAACTTCATAAATCTGAAATATGTGCTGTGTTCTCCATTTTTGCTTCCTCTGGATGCCCCCTACCCGGCAGAAAAGAAAAAATGAAGAAGAAAAACATCGAATGGAAGCGGACTATGGAGAGCTTGGCTTCAGTGTGGGGGTAGGGGTAGGTGGAAGAGTTACTGCCCTCTAGTTCATTATAAAAATCAGCTCCGAGTGTTTGACTTTCAGAGCGGTTTCCTCATGCTGTGATTCGCTGGTGGAAAAAATCGAACATTTATCATCATTTTGATGAAAATAAATCCAGAAAGCATGCAAAATTGGCTCATTTTGGCACCAACCCATTTTCACTCACCATTCAATCCAAGGCACAAAAAAGCCAACAATTTGCCCGCATAATGTGCCAAACAGTAGCGTGACGATAAAGATGTAGTTTTACAACCATGAGACTCGAACCTGGCTCTCTGTTCCCTGGATCTCAGCACATAAGGGGGAATTCAGATGGTGAGGGCCAGAGTTGAGGATTGTAAAGCCTGCAGGGCTTTTGGGCACAGTGATTAGATTGAGTCCAGTAGTGCACTTAAGACATTAGAATGATGGAGGAACATGTAATTGGCCTATAGGTCTGGAAGCCATTAGACAAGTTTGAAGCAACACTACACCACACACAGACAGCTATTGTATCTATAATGGCCTTGGGTTTGCTACAATATTTTTCTACTTTTTCCATTGTTGCTATAAGCTTACATTTAGGGTTACCAAAAATTTCAAACTGTAGCGGTCAAAATTACCAGGTAGTGTACAGTAGCACACCTCCCTTTTGATTATAAATATGAACATTGACATTGACTTGTTTTACGCTGAACACAAGCTTAGCTTCAAAATGATCACATGGGAAGTAGGCATGTTGTTTAAGAATGTTCTACTACCCTGACATCGGCCTCTATATGGCGAGTTACTGTGAAGTGGAATCTCCCATTAGACATTTTTGCATCAGTCCAAATGTGTTTACCTTCCCATGTGACGTGATTGATAGTGCATCGAGTCAGCTGTGAGTGACCTGGGTTCTTGTCCCATAATGAAACCAAGAAGTAATCGTGATTGCATAATCAGAAATCAACATGATTTGGAGGATCCATTTTCCCTTAAACATTGCATTTTTACTTCACTGACAGTTAGGTTTAGGGTTGGGGTTTGATTTTGGGGTAGGGTTAATAAAATATATATTCCTCATCACTAAATGACATCATTTGAAGCTAAAAACTCAATTTACAACTCACTTCTGGTGCCCCTCTGTGGGCATTTCACCCGGAAACTGAGAGGTAGCTGCATGTTGAGCTCCAAAAAGAGGTGGGAGTTCCAAACCACCAGCAAAGAGGTAGAGAGACCTGCCCTCTTCTGGAGTAACCTTTTGGAGACTCTGCCCCATTTGGAGGTCTCCGGCCTGCAGTTATACCTACTTGGGGAAACTGAAGTTCATATGCACTTTTTTGTACACAAACAATTCCAGCTTTGATCACTGGGGGCATTGCTTCAGATTTTGGTAAGCACAGACTGACTTTAGCTCAGGAAAATTCAACTTAGTGTTACCGAATTGACTGTGAGATCATTTGGAAATAACGGCAGCTAGTTTATATGTCAGTGGTGGTACTATCCTTTTACATCAGATATACAGTAAATCCTTAATTTTGATTGAAAAAAGCTTAGAACTGAAATACTTCTATGGAAGTAGAAGTGTTTAGAAATATTCTAAAACATGGTTATTTCACAACAGCAGATGGAAAATTAGCGAAAAATCACATAGAATTCCATTGAAAAGGTCCCCCACACATTTTGAATTGTGCATGGTTTCTTTTGACATGAGGTAGAAAGCAATCATACAGCAATCGTTTAGTAATGCCTTCGAAACCATCTAATAATGCCCTAGTTACCACCTAAAACACCATGACTATGCATAAATATAAACAAGTATAATTAAGATGTAAAAAAAACAAGATTTTTCCCACTATTTTTTATCTCTTTAATGGGTCAAGAATGAGCTGAACATAACAGGAGAGGATCAGTCATAGACCTAACAGAAAATAGCTGTAGTGTGTTGTAATAATGGTTCTCTGATTACTCCCTTCTCTCTCACAAACACACGTATAAACTGACACACGTCTACAAATAAAGACACATTCAGGCTCACGCACAGTCGCACACATCACCTACATCATAAACACCTCACAGTTTATTGAGGTTATGATGTGCCAAATTCATGTCCTCATATAATCATTCCCACAGTTCCAAAGTCATGGAGAATCCCTATTATCCTATCTCCCTCTCCACAGGTATACAAGGGTGTTTAAGCTCATTCACAAAAAGGTCCATATCAGTTGATGCATATGGACAAACTGCAAGGCATTACCTCAATACAGTACATAACCAAACATCCCTCGAGGACACAAGGAGAGCTAAATCACGGCATTCTTCAACTCTTCATTAAACCCAGACCCGCTCACACACATATACACACACCCCCGACCATAATAGGGATACATACATAAATTAGATGTGCAAAGTTTCCTTCCCCTGGACATAAGTTTCTTGGTCCTTGAGTTAAAGCACTCATCTCCGTATTGACATATTTGTGCGGCTCTAGGTGTATAAGCCCAATCGATTCCTTTAAGTATCTAATATAAGGGAGGCCGGCCGTAAACATGTCAAATTAGCGATAATGAATAGCAGCGCACAAGTAGTAGGGGCTGTCGAATCCTGTACGAGGGACAATACATTAGGAAGAGTTATATGTGCTTGCCCTCGCAAGCACACAGGGTTAAACAGCGCCTTGGCAGCCTCAGCTCCAAAGTGGATAGGGCTGAGCAGTGGTCACACACTGTTTCATTGGCTGAGGTACAACAGTAACAACCAGAAATTAATGGGAAACTGTAGCTGATTTTAGTGGGCAACAGGGCCTGTAAACAGGAGGCTTTCACAAGCCCTCGAGCCCAGAGGAGATGAGCCAGGAGCCGGGCATAAATGCGCCAAGTGAGAGCACGGGGGTGGTGGCAAGAATGGATGTGTGGATGGAAAGATAGATATTTCACAATCAGACACAGGAAGCAGAGATGGATGGATGGACATGTAAACTATGAGGCCTGTATTAAGACAAGAAAGATAGAGAGAAAAAAGTGAGGGGAACAGAGGCAGAGAGGAAGGGAAAACAATCTTGCACATTTATTTTCCTTCGCTGTATTTATAAAACTGGGAAAATCACTCCCCTTTAATAAACCATAATTTCTTTTGCAGGGTTTTGTATATTGTCATAAGAACATCTGGGCTATGTTTTGTCTCTGTGTCATGGCTCACAGATAGATAGACAGAGAAGAAGAGGGTGTACAAAAACATCTCTTGTCGCAATTGTTATGTATCTGCCATCACTCTCATTACAATGCCGTGATTTCTATAGATATTTAAATTTTTTCAAATTCAGCATTTAAATACAGAATTGTCTCATTAAATTTCAAATCATCCGTTTTCTCTCACAGATACACAACATTAATCACCAATTAGCTTGTCTTGTGACTCTGCAGTTCTGTCATTACAATATAATGGCACTTAATGATGCTTAGGAAACTAATTTAAAAGAAAAGAATACATAACACGTGAAATCACTACAGAGCATTAATCAATGTGTCTCTGTGAACTGTGTTCTGTCAAACAAACACGCTTCCATTCTGACCCCATTAAGAAGAAATCAAGGGCTGATTTGCTCTATGTCCAAATGTCACATAGAATAAGTTCTATTCAAGATAATGACAATAACTTGTTCCCATTTAATCACATTCACATGAAAGCATAATAATTATTCAGGCCATTGAGATTATTATGGTGATAAGGAAATGTTTGATTCCCTGTTTTTCAATTAAACAAACAACATTGAGAAGGATATGGATACGGAAAGAACTCCAAAATGGGGTGGGAGCTCCTATCTGTCAGCAAAGGTATGGAGAGCCCCTAACTTAACCTTTTTTCCTAACCATAATCGTGTGTGGAAGTGAAGCCCCCTTTTGGAGTTTGTGCAAATCCCTTTTGGAGTAACCCCATCCCCCGTGAATTTTTTTAAAGAATGTTATAGCTGCTCTACTCCATATAATCAAAGTAAATGGGGACTGGGGATGCCAAGCTCCAAATTAACAAAAATAGAATACTATAAAAGTATTATATTTAAGCAATATCACACAAACAATAGTGCATTATGGCCCTACATCAGCACTGCTGTGATTCAGCAATTACAGCAGTGCTGATGTAGGGCTATATCGCATGATTGCGAGTGTGATATTGCTTATATACAACAGTTCAATGAACAAGTACATTTTTTTAAATTACGAAGAACTGAGTACGGTCATAAAACCGCATTTGTGCATGGAACAACTTTCTTACGTGGCAGATCAGAATGTGCCGTTGCTGGTTCAAAACAAATGATACTAATGTTGCCTCCATTAGTAATTCAAAAATTACTCTTCAGAAATAGTATCACGGCTTGTGCTGTTTCGAACAAGTTATTGAATAAACATGGATGGATGTGAGTGTGTGTGTGTGTGTGTGTGTGTGTGTGTGAGAGAGAGAGAGAGAGAGAGAGAGAGAGAGAGAGAGAGAGAGAGAGAGAGAGAGAGATAGAGACAGGTTGCCACACCCAAGCAGATATGCTGTCAGCTTTCTGGAGATCAGCTTTCTCAGTGGAAAAATAGCATCCAAGCAGGGGTATTTCTCCCTATTTTGCAGTAGCCAGTGCGCAAGGGTCTTTCACTATAGAAACTGTAATCTTTTCTGCCATTTTGAACAGTAATTTCTCTCCAATGTGGAAAATCCAGTTAGAGGTAAGTAATGAGTTGTGTAAAAAAATCTGTCTGTTGTGTCTCTCAGCTGTGATGAGTCATAATGCTGAAGTTGTTAGCTTAAAGCCGTTTAAAGCTATTTTTTATCTTTAGTCCTGTAGTAGAAATATGAGTGATAACGGAGCGCTGTTGAATGTAAACAATGACTGACGGATTCACTTGAAGTCACCAAACTGGCTCATATTACACACAAAAATTATCTTTTGCAACCACCTGCTGGCTAACATATGTAATGTCAAAAAAAAATAAAAAATAAATACACGTAAGAGACACTTATACAGTAACTCTTAACACATATGCTCTACTCTAACACTTTAGTTTAGAACAGCATGAACACAAGAAGAGTGATACACGCACAGTGAAGCGTCCGAGTGCTGATGGTGTGAGACTATTTATCTACAATCTATTTATGACACATTTAGTCTATTTATGACACAATGCTATTGTAAGGCTTCAGAAGATTTGGAATAGTGCAGTCTGTTTTGTAGTTTGACAGACCCAGTTCTCTTTCACTTTGATCACTTCCAAAAGATTGACCAGAATATTCTTTATTAATTCACCTTTTGTGTTCCATATAAAAAAAGAATGAAAAAAAGTCATACAGGTTTAGATGGTCAGTAAATAATTACAGAATTTTCATTTTTGGGTGAACTATTCCTTTAACTGTTGCAAAAATATTTGCCTCATGTGTACATGTTAATATTGAATACATCTAGTTAATGAAGGCTGTTAGAGTTCACGCTGATAAGTCAGTTATCAGAAAAGCCAAAGATCATTGATGTGTAATACACAGTGAATGCACCAGCCATAATTGAGTGACGCACACATGCTCTATTAGCTTTGTGTATTTATTGTGGTGTCTTTGTCCATTTATCTCCGTTATGATGTAGTAATCATAACCACACATTGTGATAAATAATTACTGCTGTGGAACAAACAGCTAAACACACCAATACCTGCACTAATGGCTCTACATTCATAATTCAGCTGTCTCACTCCTCTGCCACTCTGCAGTCAATTTACTGAATCACAGCCAATTGGCAGCCACAGCAGGAGGTGAGAATAGCCAGAGCAATCAAAATACTGGTAATATATGCAGGTTTGTCTAACAGAGTTCATGTCTTCTCATTCTCTGTGGTTCCACCTGTGATATCTAAAGGGATAAATGCAGCCTCCGTTATCCATTAGGTTCCTGCGACCCTCTCATTAGTCCTACTCACAGCAAATTACCCACAGCAATTAGAATAAATATCAAACACAACAAGCACCACCGCAAGCCCTGGCCACAACGCTTTTGGGCGCATGCTGGATTAACACCTACTGTGAGTGTTTTGATTGTCCAGGTAAAGTATGTTGTTAAATAGTCAGTGTCAGCTCCGGATTTCTGTCCTGTCAGGATTACACCTTTTTCTTATAAATTCACGCACCACCTAAGACCATGAGTACAGTCAAAGTGATGGATATTTTGAGTGCTCCTAACCAGCAGTACAAAACCTGACCAAAAATGTATTACAGCAAATATAATTTAGTGGGTTTTTTGCCAATGGGGTATATAATAATAGTTTTCCCCTTTGATTTTTTTTTTCTAGCCCACTGGCAATCATTTTTATTTTTTTGTGATAAGCTTAAAAAAATGTTTTTGATTTAGCTTAAAACTAGATAAATGTTATTTTGCTTCTAAAGTAGATTTATCTGGTTTTAGGAATGTTGTTTTTACTGGAAAATAAGTCAAATTTCTCAATAAGATCAATGAGATGATTTTTTGGACCTGAAAGACACGTTATGAGGCTTAAAACGATATGAAATTATGTTTAAATTATACAAAAACGAATAATAAGTGTATTGTGTCTTGTTTTAAGCATAAACCACTTTTATATTTAATATCATAAGTGAAAAATATTGGCCAGTGTACAGTGGAAATACAAAACACACATATTAACTTTAACATGGCATGCAATTTGGATTCTCATGTGAATTTATCTTATGTTTGAGCATTACAAAATACTGATCTACTTGACTTCTTGTAAGATGTGAGGCAGCAAAAAGACTATACACAGAGCACTAAAATTACGAAACTACACAATTATATTTCAAATGACTGCTACAAATGTCACCATAGCAGACAAATTTGCAAAACCATGGAGGAGCTCTGATCATGTGATGTAGACATCAAACTGCTGAAGATGGTCCTTGATGTGCAGGATATGAGGTAAATCCTGATTTATGATTTTGCCCTTTTCTCTGAATGCATGTTAATAGCAGTAAATCTTCAGTCATGTCTAGAGGGAACTGTCTACGGTACAAAAATCTGGGAGGCTTTTACAAATCACACCTGTATCAGAAGAGGACATGATAGGAAAACATGCAACGATTATAAATAATATGACTGTTAAGCATATTCTACAAAAAGACATAAACTTCACAAACTCAAACAACCATTGTTGTTTTATGTCTTAATTAGCACATTGTGTTCAACGAAGACAAGCACAGGTAATTGTTTGTGTGTTATTTAAGCTGTGTTGGTCTATTATAGCGAATTTATGACTAGTTTGTATAGAAATCCAAGGGACACTTTTTTCATGCAAGTGAGTTATATTTAAGCTATTGACAAAGCCAGTGACACAACTAAAACCTGGTGAAGAACAATAAACAAACTGAGCAAAGTCACAATTTCCTCTTTGAATTTCTATGCTTGTAACTGAAACAAGACATAATGAATTTAGTAGACAATGAATCCTATAACACAGGAAAGGTTGATTTTCTTAGTTTGTCTTTGTACCGCTTGTGAAAAAAAGAAAAGAAAACCTTGTTCAGAGATTAATAGTTCGGGTTTGGGACTACATGTGTCAAAAATGTCTTTAATTGGTGGATTGTTTGTTGCTGGCTGTTTGCTGTTTTGTAAAAATATGAAACAATTCTGTATAGTTGCTTTGAAACAATAAGTATTATGAAAAGTGCTCTACAAATTAAAAGTTTCTTCTTTTTTCGTTATTACTGACTGTTTCTGTCTTGACAATTAGAAATTAAATCTGCTTTAGAACACACACACACACACACACACACACACACACACACACACACACACACACACACACACACACACACACACACACACACACACACACACTATATATATATATATATATATATATTTGTTTTTGGCACCATTTCTGAGTAAATTGTAAAGTGCGTGAAAATCCCAGGAGATCAGCAGTTACAGAAATGACTAAAATTACTTTTTTCAAACAAAAGACAAACTAATGCAAACTTACTTCATCAATTACACTACAAATGCCAACTTTGCCCTGCTTGTATTTAACTACTGGCAGTGAAGACAGAGACTGCACTGTAAATGTTAACGAACTGGTGAAATTAAAAAAGTGTTGCAGAGGGTTTGAACCAATCACTGAAAGATTCAATTGCATTTATATTTAATTAAACATGTAATTAAACAATAAACCAATAATAAAAAAAAAATATAAAAACAAAAACACAATTAAATAAGAACAAAAAATATACTCTGATATCCTGGCACAGTAATAATCAAAAATGCATTTATTTAATTCTACCCCCATGTAAGAATCTCCACTCATTGTTTGGGGTCAAATGTTTTGACAGCACATGTGCTTTATGATCTGCTAAAGACAACCCAGTGAACAGTGGAGTCACGTAAAGGACATGGGTATGCTCTCTGCAATATTGTGTCATTCTTGTGTCTGAAGTGATTGTAAGCCTGGCACACAATAGCGGACAAACAGTGCCTATAATTTACATTGTGTAAATTGTCTTTGTAAATTGTCCAGGCCTCTGGGCTGAAACACAGTCCCAACCCTTTCCTATCCAATTCCCCACATCCATCTATCCCCATGGATTGGCCTGCAGTTTTTTTTTTTTTTTTGTATTGTGTGATGACGGCTTGCGTCCTCTGGGAGGACCACCCCCCAACCTGTACCCCCAAGCTCAGGGACCAGGCAGCATTTCCTTCTCCCTTCTGGCACATACCCGCATTGGTTCCTACATCGCTCTCTGATCTCCAGCATGCTGTCTTTTCTCTGTGGGCTACGAGGACCATCTCCATTTCTCTCTGTGTCCTCTCCTTCTCTCTTGTGGCATTTTATTAATTCTATTTTTTTCCTCTCTTCAGTTCGTCGTCTTTGTCTTGCTCTGTCCTTGTTTGCTCCTTTTCTCCACTCTCCCCAAGCTCCCCTGTGGGACTCCTGTTTTCCCTCTCAAAGATGCCTTTCAGTTCAATAGCTCATGGGAAGAGCTGGAGACGATTGCCTTTATTTATTTATTTGGTTAAGGCAGGGGTAGTTCCTGCATGCATTACTCTTTATCTTAAGGTATCTAAAAGATTGTTGAGCAAGTACCTGTGCAGTAAAGAATATTCCCACATGATGAATAACAATTGCATGATTTGCCTTAATGCTGTGTGATATGAATACATGACCTGCCATGTCCAGAACATATCTTTTACTTTGAGAAGCCTTTGCTAGTCACAATATTATGATGATTTAATTACTTGAAGTAAGAGAATGCCAACTAATGTCTTTCTTGAAATATGTACAGTGCACACTTGGAGGACTCTGTAGAGCAGGTGTGTGGAACTTTATTCCATTAAGGGCCATTTGAGTATTTACAAAATTATTTGCGGGCCATTTAATTGCATGCAATTTCTGATTTTGGGTTGAAATTAACATGTGCAAAATACACTAAAAACTCTGTCTATTATACAATATTTTGTATTGTTATCATTTAAAATCAAGGCCATTTCTTTCTAAAGAAATTTAAAATGGGTAAAATGGTCTTGCAGGCCTTATACGGCCCTGAAGCCTGACATTCCCCACCCCTGCTGTAGAGGCTTGTGCGCAGTTGCAGCAGACACCTAAGTTAAGAAAACCCTTAGTTATCATTGCAAGGGCAATGAGGGGAATAAACACACAGTACTTATTTTAGCCTGATTTAAGAAAGAAAAAGTAATTACTTTAAAATCTCAACTGTTTGTCCTTTTAAATGAGAGAAAATGCAACGTAAAAAAGAAAAGAAATTGCAACGTTATATCTATCTAATCTCAGCCTTAACATATCCTCTTTCTCGGCATAACCTATTATAGACAGGTTGATTCAGTCATATTAAATAGTGTTCTGACTTGGAAAGCTAATTAAGATGCTATCATATGAAGCACATTTTTTTAGATTATCTGAAAAAACATTTGCTTTTTCTTCTCAAATTGTCCTGTATGTCCTCCTGAGAAAATCATGCTAGCAATCTCATACCTACCTCCTCTATAGAGATTCAGATTTCAATACAAACTCAACATTTTTCATCAAATTCTCCTAAAACCAAATTATTAGGACTGTTGTCATTCATTTTACTTTAATTACTGTATGTCAACAAGTGTCCGATTTGTCTCTATTTCCTTCTATAACAAATCGTAGGAGGAACATCTTAGAAAAGCTGATACTAGAAGTTGATAATGACTTAACATAACTCCATTGCATCTCTTGAACTATGAAAGAGCAACCTTTGAGCAATAACATTTTCCTCTGTGTAGCACTTAAGTGTCTGCTTTATAAGTGCCATATAAAAATAATCACCACACTCATTAATGCTGGAAGAGTGCTGATGTGCTCTATAGACTTTCTGTCAGCGAATGTCAACAATGACAAGTGGAGGGAGATGCGCACACACCTCTGCTCAAATTGTCATCTATCACTCATTCCTGTACATTAGCTCCCAGACAGCTTTCCCCTGAGGTTTGTGATAAAGAGAGTGTGACAGAAAGATAAAGAGTGTGAGATGAAAAGATGTGTAATCTTTTGCTTGGGATGTTTAATGTTCAAAGCAGCCTTTGTTTGCTAAGTGCCACTGAAATGGACTGCAACAAAAAACTCTAAGAACAGCCATACTTCTAAATTAACCTGTGGCATTTTAGGTCCATAAATAAATACATAAATAAATAAATAAAAACAAAATGGAAAACAAAACAATACATTTACTTCTGTGTTACCTGTGATACTGTATGTGCTGATTTTTATTCAACAGTTAAAGGGTTGACTTACTTCAACTTTACTACAAAATAAAACAAGACAAAACTTTGTGTTAGCATGTTTTAGTCAGGGTTGGGAGGGTAATTTTTTGATGAAATCTATTACAGAGAGATTATGTATTTAGCAATGAATGTAATCAGTAACATAATCCAATGACAGAAATATGAAAGTAATGTAATCAGATTACTTTTAAATTAATTTTGGATTACCACATGGACACATATGTAAATAAACTCAAGACAAAATTAATATGATCTATAAAACTTTAAATTATGCCTTGAATGCAAACAGAACATGTTTGAGTAATATTATGAGGACTGTTGTAGCTGTTATTTTAACTAAGGAAAAGAAACATGTACACTGCACCCTACCAAGAAAACAGAAAATGAGCTGTTAATGGAGAAAAACTCAGTATTTTTTAAAGAAATCAAGTGAGTTCTCTGTCTGCTACAGTAAAAGAAAATTTCTCATAAAGCAAATATAATAAGAACAGATGCACTGAATTATGTCTTGGTTAACGTTAAACTTAATCTGACAGGATAAACCTCAGATTCAAAAACACTGCAGAGTGTAATTCTACCATGTATTGCAGATAGTGTGTATAGGGAATTGTAATTTGCACTATTCATTAACTTCAGACTGTATTCAATAGGTAGATCACGTGTTATCATCATCATCATCATCATCATCATCATCATCATCATCGTTATTATTGTCATAATTAATACTGGTGAGTGTCTTTCCTCTGCTTGCTCATGATCCAAAGCCAAGCATCACCAGCTAACAGTTCATGATTTATAGAAATCAGCCATAAACTGTTAGCTGGAGATGTTTGATCAGGGATGCAAAATCATGAGAGGTAAAAAAGGAGAGAAAGTCATAGCAGGTTTTCTGGGTATTTTTCAGTTGATTTTTGTATTGTTGTTGTATTCAAAACTTGTTTTTCTTAAATGATTAAGGTTTATGTATCGTTCACTTGGGGGAGGGGCCATTTTTTCCACTTCAATAAGGAATGGAACAACATACAGAACGACTTGGCTAATATACAATAGTTTGCATTTGCAACCATGTAAACCAGGGGATTTCTATGCCGTACCATCAATGCTTGCACAAATCGTGTCAGTATTGACAGTAATTCCTGCTCCTGTAAAATTATGAGGGCCACGGATTTTTTTGAGCACTAACTCCCCGCTTACACCGCATGCGACATTTCGCTAGGATTAGCGATCTGTGTCGCAGGAGGGTGTTCATACTGTTGCCGTCATTCTAACGTTACTGGTGAACTGCACAACTGGCCATAGTTGCAATTGAATTGCTGTTTACAGATAATACTGCCGACAAAACTAATATATCGTACTAATTTGACAAGGAATCAGTTCTTTTGCCTTTAAAAATGCAATTTTTGCATCATATCATTAAACAAGATGAACGTTATATCAATATATGAATCAAAAAATTTATAAAAACAAACAAATCAAAACAAAATGAAACAAAAAACTAAATGTTGTACTGTTTGTTAGTTTAGTTCTGATATATGCTGATATTTAGAGGTAAAGGTTAAACAGTTTCAGTTAAACTGTTAAAGGATTTGTTCATCCCAAAATTAAAATTCTGTCATAATTGTAAATTTACCCACCCTCATTTCTTTCCAAACCTGTATGACTTTCTTTCTTCCAAGGAACAATACATTTTGAGAAATGTTGACATTACATTCAATGTGAATGGTGAATGGCGACTGGCTGTTAATCCCTGGAGAGAAGTCTTACACAGGGATGACAATGACATGGGGGTGTGTAAATAATAACTTTTCATAACTAGTTTTTCATTTTGGTTGAACTATTCAATAAATTCAACAGTTCATGTTGGACCATAATCTTCACAAATCAAAAAGTAATGAATTGGGATTTACAAAGCACTTTCATCTTACATGTTAAGTGTTTTTTCATCCCTCTAGGTGATGTTTATTCCTTGTTTGCAGTCTTTCTTTATTTAGTACATGTCAGCAAACACACAACTGATTTAGGCCTCAAATGAAACTGCTGAAACCAAAAGCTATACTTCTAATTAATGGCTGATGTTATTAACGATTTGAAGTTGCATTGCATTAATGTTTCAGGGTCGTTTGAAGCTCTCTTTCAAGCCCTGTGCTGAGGTGGAGTACACCCCATGTAATCAGGTCAGCAGAATCCTACCAGTGACTTTTACAAGCTAATCAGATCAAGAGCATCTTAAATTAAATATGCAAACTAAAAAAGAGATTAATTTTGCTGATGACCGTAAATGCAAATGATGAGTCAATTAAATGCACAGCGCAGTTCAATAAGTAAGTTGAGGAGCCCATCATTAACATGTTTGTGAAAGTCTGAGCCCACTTTAGTTATGCCATCAGGTATAATAATTTAATGAATTGGGATAATTAAAATGTGCTACTCTAAGAGGTACTGGTGGGTTGGGTATTGGGAGGAGGGGAAATTGGCTTGCCCAAGGAGAGATTGCTCCCCTGAGATAATAAATGATCATACATCTGTTTTTGTGATAAGATAGAACAAAAACAACACACTGGGTTACTTTTGTAATGTATATTCTCCTAACATGCCCTCAACTCCTGCTTCCCACTTCAAGACAGGAAAGCATATCCACAGGCTAATGGAGAAACAAAGAACACACCACAAATAATCACAGACAAGAAGTAACTTTAATTTAATATTGTGAACTTTGAAAAGTTATTTTACAACTTTCATCAGAAAATGATAACAATCTATACAGTAGTTTTTGTCTTACATTTTCCTATCAACAGAAGGGTTCAGTGTGTATCCAGCCAAACATGAAAAACAAATAACAAACAAACAAACAAACAAAAACAGGAATAGGAGGTAGGAGAAAAGGAGACCAGCTTTTTGGTTTGAGTCTTGTTTCCTATCAAATGCCTGTTGTTTTCTCAGCGGCCCATCTTAATCACTAATCACTACAATGGAAATCATTGTGTAACTGCCACATATTTGTAATTCTTAGGAAAAGTAACATCCAGAACCCTTCAAAACAGGCCTCTGTCATCAGTCATGTTGGAATCTTCATTGTTAGATGACAGATTGCAGACACACACTCTACAGTAGACACCAGTTAAACCATTCATAAAAGAGCCCTGAAGCTTTATCATGTAGGGTTTTATCAGTGATATTGTTACAAGGGCCGATTTGGCAGACATTATGAAAATAAGAAGTGTTAAAGACGGGAGTCAGCACCTCAGCACTGGGGGCAAGGTATTGTGCTCAGATATTTAGTGACTTTGATCAGAAAGATGTCAACAGTACCTTTTTGAGTGCTGCAGCATGGAAAACAGAACACAACACCAACACATGCAGGTTTACATGCCTCTCCAGCTAACGTGTTCTACCATCAGAACGTCACCCTCAGAACTAATAGACACTGTAGATTATGGCTTTTAGCTCCCCCCCCTCTCCTCTCTTGAACGCAGCAGACATTACTACAACAGAAACTAATTAAAAAGACAGCCTCTTGCTTTAATTAATTAATGAGAAATTGCAACCCACCCCCCTAGCTACACTGCTGCGACATACATTAAATATGAATCATATAGTCTCTCTTTATATTCCTTCAAATACAACACAAAGTTCCTTCTCATTATCTTTAATAATACAAACAAATAAAACTGACAAATAATGCATTTAACACTCCTTGCTATAATAAGCTGGGTCTTCAAAATAGTTTTTAGGTAAACAGCCCAGTTTGTGCTTTTGTTTTCCTGTTCGGAGAGCCATCCCTTAAGAAACTCTGTGGCTACTGTTTGTGGTGGTTGAGAAATAAGTACAAGTGATTGTACGTTTATGGGTTTACATCGTTAAGGCATCTATACTGCTGGTACTGATGTGAATGAAAGGAATAATGAAATAGACAGGTCTATAAGCAGGCATAAATAATTAGATAAATAAAAAGAGGAAAAGAAGAAAGAAAGTATTTTAAAACATCATCAAATACGTCCTTCTAGTTTTGACACACAAAATGAAACCATCACTCTCGGAGAAGAGCCCATGCATATTATTACAATAGTAGGTTCTGTAAGCATCAAAGAAAAAAAGATATAGATTTATATATTCATTATATATTCATTATATATAAATCTACATAACTAAATGCTGTGAGATGCTACTTTTTTGCCATACATTAAAAAATTCCAAAAGGAAAACAATTGTTTTTTAACTTACAAATTATACAAAAATAGACAATGGCTTTTTTTAATGAATAGAACTTAAAAAAATGGAATCTTAAAAACATGGACCTAAACGCAAATTTACATTTCAACACAAAAGACAAGGCTGGGTGATGAGATTGAACAGATGGACAAATATATATATATATATATATATATATATATATATATATATATATATATATATATATATATATATATATATATATATATATATATATATATATATATATCAAAATAAGAAATAAAATAAAGAAAAAGTATACTATCAAAGAACTTTGGGGGAGAAAAGCAATATACAAAGTCTGGATATACATACATTATTTATAGGGATATTTTACAGAGATTCCCTCTTTTTGTCCAGAATCCTTCCTCGCTGTTGGTTTTTGTATGCTGAAGTTGGAAAAAATCTGTGTAGCCAATGCATTGAACCAATCATCAGTGTTATAATAAGCTGCCTTAAGCCATTTTGAGATAAATACAAATAAAGACTTTGGCAACAGAAATCATATGTACAAAAATAGACGAATACCAAAGTGAGCCAATAAACTGCTTTATGTTGGATGTTTGACACATTTGGAAAACTTTCTATACAGTGTGGTCAAAATATGAGCATACTTTGCTAATTCAAGTCATGTCTCTCAAAACCAGGCTAAGAAACACACATAAAATGGAAAAGGGTTGTTTTAACAGTCACCTCTGAAACAGCATTCTTCCTAGTCTTCATTTAACATATATCCTTCACTAGCAGACACAGCAAACCAAACACTTGGTATCACAGAATTGATATCACAGTTTAATTTCATAAACAAAAACAGGTCATCACAATCTTGGAGCACACACAATTTTTAAGTTTTTAAAAATAAAATGGCATAGCAACTGAGGGCATTGTTTTCTTTTACATTCAATTGTATGTTTACTGCATATCTCTGCTCTGTTTTGCAGCAAATATTTGAATGGACATAAATACTGATTTGTTTTGGAAATTAGATGCCTATTTCAATAGGCTTCATCTCTTTGAGGAGGGATCTGGACATGAGCGCACAGCCCACTGAAAAAATACAGCATGACATGAAAGCTTTTAATAACTCTTATTCTCAGGAGCATCCAAACCGGCTGGCACCCAGATGCTTAACTGTTCACTAAAAAAAAAAAAAAAGTGACAGGGAACAGAGTATGGTGCTACAATTTAATTGTAAAACAAGACAAACAAAATTATGGCAAATTATTTGTTGGCTTTTCACTGGGACAAAAAATTCCCTCTCTTGTTTTCAAGCAGTTGGCCTAAGTCTTTTCATTTGTGGATTTCTTGGATTTTGCACAACATGAAATGTATCTGTTTATATAAAAACTGGTCAGTATTAAGAAAATCTGTGCCATTGCCCATCACTGTTACGCAACAGCCAGCTCTCAGGAACATTACGGGTGCACCCACTCCTAAAGTGTCATATGTGTATTATACAGTCTGTAAAAAAGGCATGTGATCACTGAATTCATCACAAAAAAAAAAAAAAAACATGAAAAAAAGGAGATCCATCCCTCCCTTTTTCAAGGATAAAAACATGGGGAAATGTCCTTCCATAAAGCAGTCCAGAAATTAACTTAAAGCAAATAAACACTCTCTTCCCATAAAATGAGATTCCTTTTTCAAAAGGCCTGAGTTTTAAAAGTTCAATTTAAATTTTTCCTCCATCCCAAATTGCCTTCAGCTCTTCAGACCTTAAATTCTCAGTCAAGAGCTGAAATCATACGTGCCTCTTCAGCAGCCCGGGAGCCCCTACATGGGAGGAACAATCATCCCTGGGATCACTAGACATGAGAAGAAAGACAGAGAGAGAAGAGTGAGAGAAATAGAGAGAAAGAGATTGTTTAGTTTCATCTGTCATGCAGCAGTCCCAAATGAAAAGTTGTTTTAGCATCTGGAGAACACATCCTACTCGAACAATATGAACAAATACAAAAGTCTAGCCAAACTGGCAGAGAGAGAGAGAGATAGAGAGATAGATAGAGAGAGAGAGAGTGAGAGAGAGAGAGAGAGAGAGAGAGAGAGAGAGAGAGAGAGATAGATAGAGAGAGAGAGAGAGAGAGAGATAGAGAGAGAGAGAGATAGAGAGAGAGAAAGAAAGAGAGAGAGAGAGAGAGAGATAGGGTGTTTGAAATATTGCTTCATGTTAACTTTCCATGCTTTTGAAATAAACATTTCCTCTATTCATACCATTGCCTATAAAGTTAATGAGGAGTTTTGCAATGGTTTGATTACAGTCCAAAAATCTACACTGAACGAAACTTAGAAACGGAACTATCAAAAGTGTATGCATAAAACTAAATACATCACATAAAATAAATATTTTTTATTTAGCACTATTTCTAGTTCACTAATCAAATGTAAGCACATTTGTGACAAAGCCAGATATTCATTAACATCACAAGATGCTATCTGGATTATTCTCAAAACATGATGATAACGCGGAAAATCAGGATAAAAACTTGTGAATTCCATGCCAGCTTGAATGCATGCTGTCATTAAAGCAAAAGGAGAAACACCAAATACTAAGAAATGCATGTACATTGTTTAAATTCTTTTCCTTCAAATTGTTATCTTGATAAAATCTGTAATAAAAAGCATTTTCACCTCTAGACTTTAGATTGCCACAGTATATGCAAAAAACACAGAGGGGGCAGATCCTTAAAGGGATAGCTCACCCTAAAATAAATATTCCCTCATTATTTACTCATCCGCATGCCATCCCAGATGTGTCTGACTTCCTTTCATCTGCAGAACACAAATTATGATTTTTAGAAGAATATTAAAACCCTGTAGGTCCATTCAATGCAAGTGAATGTGTGCCAAAATGTCTAAGCTCCAAAATACACATAAAGGCCTTTTTTAATCACAATTCTTCTCCCTGCCCAGTAGGAGGCGGTATGCATGAAGAATGTAAATCCACAAAAACAGAAGAGTAAGAATGTGGAAGTGACCTGTTTCTCACCCACATTTGTCATAATGCTTCTGAAGATATTGATTTAACCACTGGAGTATTATAGATTAATTTTATGCTGCATTTGTGTGATTTTTCGAGATTCAAAATGTTGGCACCCATTCACTTCCATTGAATGTAACAAAAGAAATGAGAAATTCTTCTAAAAATCTTCAGCAGAAGAAAAAAAGTCATATACATCTGGGATGAAATAAGGGTGAGTAAATGAGAGAACTATTCCTTTAAATAATCACAAAAAAAGAAGAAAAAAAGACAATGGACATGGATCACATCCAAACAAAAGATGAACAAACAGAGTATCATTGAGGGTAGAAATATAGCTTCAATCAAGTGAAGGAGGAACCGAGAAACACTAAATGAGTGCAGTCGAATGTTAAAGGGACCCTTATCCTGTTCAGCCATAATTCTCAGTGCTTTCGATCACAGTAAAGTTGTACATTAATCAGAAGGATGTACTATTCCCAGTGAGTGGGTAAGGATCATCTTTATTCTGTATGATCCACAGAGGTTACAGGTCTTCCGTGTTTAATTGGTGTCATTGTCAGGATAAATAGTGACTTGCTTTACAGGCTGTATATCAGTCTCCCCATCAGGGAGCCATTATATGAACAATTTATCAATCCAATTAGTGATAACACTATAGGACAACTTTGCAACACATTAGCTAATGCCTCTCTCCCATGAGGACAAAGCTCCATAGGTTCAGATGAGACAACCAAGAAATTCTTACAATCAAAGGATGGGACTATGGTTAAGTGAGTGCATTTACAACATGAATGTAGAGGACAGAATCGGTACACTGTAAAAAGTGGATCTGTGCATGTGTTCTCTTAAGGAGATATTTCTACCCCATCTGACCCTTTAAAATTACTTTCAGTGGTATAACCCAATTAAATCCAGTTGATGCAGTCATATTGAGTAATATTTTTAACTGAATAAATGAATAAAGCCAGTTAATTTGGATGTTACACAAAGTATTTTTATACTTTATTACAACAATAAATGAGAATGAGATTTTTGTTTCATGTTTCATTTTTGATTTGTATGTATTTGTTTTGTATATTAGCATGAGAATTTGGGGCAAAATTTGTAAACATTTAAAAAAATAATAATATCACAGCGATCGCAATGCAAAAAAAAAAAAAAAAAAAAAAAAAAAAATATATATATATATATAAAAATCCTAACAGTCTTAAAATATACTTTATTTTCCTTATTTAACATATATTTTATCTTATTTTTGCGGTGAAATGTGTCCTAGACAGTTTAGATTTTTATATTTGTGTACATGCTATCTGACTTAAGGTTAGTTAACTGACAAAAACCCTTGTATAATGCACTCCACAGCTACATTTAGTTTTTTAGTTTTTACATTGCAGGGCTTTGCTTGCATTTCTACGAGCAACAGTGTTTACTTCATGTGCCTAAGGGGACCGAACCACACATTTATATAGACGTCATTTCTACCAGACAAATTGCAAACAAACAGCAACACTAATAAAAGTGCACGCAGTGTATATACATTGTCTGACCCAAATTAACTTGCCTGCCAACATTTAAACAAAAATAGCTTTAGCTTAGATAAATAATTTTTGTTCCTCAAACATTAAACAACTGTACATTCAGTGCAGCATAGCTATCTGTTATATTCATTATTGGCCAAGAGAAAGGAACTCCCATGAGCACTGAACAGTGTCTCTCTCTCCATCCTTCCCCACCTTCAGCAGGCCAAATCACAGCACCAGATTTTACATATTGGCTTCATATTGATTTCCTCTATCTGGTCCCTCATCTCTAATTCCTGGGTTATTTCCTGAGTGTCTCTGGCACATTTGGAATGGAAAAAAATGAGTGGTGACCAGCAATCGGTCATCAGGTCAGAGTGCTGAGTGCATATCAACACAGGGAGGAAGCACTCCACACTCGCAGATAAGAGATGTCTGCCCCAAACACTCAATTACTTTTATGTTTTATGGCTTCTCTCAATGTGATGGCTAAATATTAAAGATTAGCATCCAGGGCCAAATGCTATGTAGAAAAAATATTTTAATTCAGGGGTGTATTACTGATAAAAGTGAACAGGCTTTGGGGTTATGAACAGTGTTAGGTAAGGTACTTAAAAAAGTAATCCACAACAAATGCCAAATTCCTTCTCTTATATTGTAATTAGATTACTTTTCTCAATGAATTCCACCTCCTTGTTGTTTCACGCATGTTGTACACTCAGCACCACACATTTCTCTCTAACAGTGACTCTTAAAGGTGCACACACCATTCAGCTGTCACAGAAACAAAAACAGATGTACAAACAGTATTTACAAAGACAAACATAATTCAGGTTTTAAATGTATTCTACATAATAATATATTTTTTAAATGTGTAATCCTCTTAATGTACTTAAAATGAATTACATTAATTAAAAGTCAGTAACTGTAATCTGATTACAAGAATTTAAAATGTAATGTGTTACAATAGTTTTTTTAAAACTTAGAAGTAATTATATTACTGTAACTAATTACTTGGTTATCGGATTACACCCAAGACTGGTTCTGAAGTCTGAGACATCTTATGAAAATAATAACTTTTTTTTTGTTCAGTTACAAATCGTACAAAAATGTACATGAACTTTCTTAGTATTTGGTACAGTTTGTCCCTCTTTTGCTTCAATAACAGCATGAACCTGAGCTGGCATGGACTTGACAGGTTTGTGCAGCATGATGATCTATGTTCTCCAAACTATATTTTTGAAAATGTTTCAAAGGACCATCTTGTGTGCTTCAACGGAATTAAGAAAATCTGAGCTTTTTAGCACATAGCATGATAAAAGACAAATTTGCTTATTAGATTAGTGACATAGAAAAAGTTCAGAATCTGAAATATTAATTTTACGTCATAATTCCAGATTTTCAATGAGGACTTGAATGTTTGACCACCATTGTATGTTTTCATTGATAAATAAGACAGGTTGTGCAGTTGTGTGTGTGTGTGTGTTTTTAGACGTTTATATTAGTGAATGGTAAGTCTTATGGTTAGTTAACTGACAACAGCCTGTGTACAATGCACTACACAGCCACAACCAAACCTGGAGAAGAGCTGACACAGGAAACAGGAAGTCAGTCAGGAAATGAAACACATATGGCATGCTCTTCGTGACACAAAGCAGCCCCCCAGTGACTGAGCAGAAGTGAGGAGTACGAGGGAGAGGACGCCCTGACAGTCATGCTGATGGATGGGACAATGGATAGAAAGACAGGATGATGAAGCAAGAGTGTGAGACAGGTGTAACGTACTTCAGGAGAAGGCCAGTCCCTGCAGGGAGCTGGCACTGGAGTACTTGCTGGAGTCCACAAAAGATTGATCTACTGGAAGCAGAGTGAGGGAGCAGGGAGAAGGGGAAGGAAGATGAAGGAAACAGAATGAGAGTTATTTTTTGAGTTAAGTGCAGAAAGAGGAACTGGGTCACAGAGCAGCAAACATAAAAACAGATTATTGCAAGTTAGGAAAAACCGACAGCTGTCAGTGTTAGACATTACACACTTGTACATTAGACACTTTAGAAATAGATAGAGACTTAACTCTGCAAAATCAAACAAGCAAAGAAATGGCACAAGTTACAGTGATTTTACCATGAATGTTGTATTTTAAAAGTAATCCACTACAAATAACTAATTACATATCTAAAATTGTAATCATATTACTTTACTAATCACTGCATTGGAAAAGTAATAATATTACTTTACTTTTAAGTTACTTTCTAAAACACTTCTTACAATGACTCGCACACCCTTTAGCTATCACTGAAATGCAAACAGAAGTATAATTTATATTATTTTAGAAATGTGTGTAACCCAAGTAATGTATTTGAAATTAAAACTTAACTGAAAGTCAGTTACTGTAATCTGATTACAAGAATTCATAATTTAGTGTATCAACCTACTTTTTACTAAAAAGTACATAGATTACACACAACATTATAAGAAAGAGGGGCTCTTACATCCTTTGCCATGGTAAAATCACTGTAATGCATGGACTCTCATGACTCTTACTGCTTTTTTACAATGGCAGAAACAGCAATATGATATGAGACACCAATGTTCAATAAACTATTCAATTTATTATTAATTATAATTGGAATAAACATGCTTCCCCAGAGTAAAACAGTTCATTATACTAACTGCAAGCTGTTTGTGGTTGCCAAACAATGTAGTAACTTGGCAATTTCATATTGAATGTATGGTTAAATGTGTGTGCTTTTCAACATTTTAAAACAACTTTAAATTTGTCTCAATCAATAAGAATTTAGAGTAGGAACTAGCCATTTTATTGGAACAATTTTACAAAGAATAAACAAAAAATAATAGCACCCTCTTGAAATTTACCAGGATGTATCATGCTTTACATTCTGCTAACCTTGGAGGCCATTGACATTGGCACTGGTGCAGGTGGGTGGCGGCGAAGCCTGGGGCCGCACAACAGGAGCAAAGGCGCTCTTCTGTTTAACTGCAGAAACCATGTTGGCCGGAGAGAAAGAGAAGATGCCAGAGGAACTACTGCAGTTGGAGGGAAGACTGGTGGAGGAGGCCATGGTGGGACTGGAAGGAACAACTGAAGGAAGGAAATGAGGATGGGTAAGGAGAGAGGATAGGCACAATCATAGCTCAAAGTCCTACAGTATATGGACAACAGAAAGGGATCAAACACAGATACTTGAGACACACCCATTATTTAATATGGCAATGGTAATGCTAATTAAACTATGACACCTACAGAACAAAAAAAGTCATTCTTCGTAATGGACTGTATATCTAAGTTGTCAATTTTGTATTGATTTATTTGGAAGAGGAATGTAACATTTTGGAACGTACTCTGTCCAGCATGTGATTTTTATAAACTATTATAAATTAGGTAACGGAAAAAAAATGCAATTACCTTATTAAAATGAACTGTCAAATTTACATAATTTTGCTATCTATGTTATCTTATATTTTTATTATTTTTTTGCATCAATCAGGAAAAATAAATCATAACCCAAACATTTTCATCATAATAATAACAATCACCATAAAATAACAATTATAATTTAAAAAATGATTTTATTTCAAAATATATTAATACACACACTAACACAGATTGTAAAATTATTCATTTTTAAAATTAGCCCCTGTTTTATATTCGACTGGATGTTTAAAACTCATGAGCTTCAAAGATCCTTGCTGAAGAACACAAGCGCTGGTTCCTCCCCTGCTCCATCTCCACCAGCTCTCCTTTTGTCTAATAAAACACTAAGAGAATTTCCCCCTCCAACGATTTTACAATTACTACTGTCGTATTTCAGCCGCACTTTTATATCCTGCTCTACCATTATTGTTGTTATTATTCTGCGCTTAAATTTTATGCCACTTTCCCAAGTAAATTCTCCTGATAGTGTCATAATCCATTTATGAAGGCCAAACCAATTAATGAAAACTGGAGCCCACAAAGGCCGCTCTCTTGCATTGATTGAAAGTGTCAGCATGGAGTCAGTGAGCCAGTTAAAATACTTGTTAACATCCCGGAATCAAAGTACCGAAGTTGAATTGCTTCTCCTGCAATTAGTTTATTGATTTAATTAAGACGCTTTAATTTAGAAGCCGCGCAAAAAGATTGGTGTTACACGAATGGCTAAGCATTATGGACAGGGTCTGATCATGGCTGAAAAAAAGGACAGGGTGGGATTTTATTTCTGCTCTTAAAGAAACAGACACAATAATAGCTGTTCTACTAACATATGTCTATAGCCAGCCTTAGTATTTCACCATTATCAAGCTGTTAGACTTTTCCAAACGTGAACAATCTGTAAGCTAATGCAATATACCAGTATTGGATTCATTTGGATAGTATTATACAATAAACCACAATTGCTCACCAATGCCGCTGTTGATTTGTCACTCAAAACTAGGTACCCTCAAGTGATCCATGATTCCTCATTGCCCAGATCTAGTCAGATTTATTGCAATGACAGTAATGCACTGATGAATGCTAGCCAGACTTGTGTTAGCCTTATAGTGTTAGCCAGACTTGTAAAAAAAAAACAGTTAGCGTGAAAAAATATAGAGAAAGACAAAGAGATCAGTACTTACTGGCATAAGGAGAGTTGGCAGCTGAGCCATTGAGGAAGTTGGGCGATCCTCCCAGTGTGGTCATGCCGGTGTTGCCGTATCCGTTCATACTGGTAGAGATGGTGCTGTAGCTACTTTGCTGGGGTGTCGAGCTGGGTACGTAACCGTGAGGGGATACACTGCTCGTGTTCCGATTAAAACCTGAAACAAATACACATATAGGCATGATAGGAGTCATACATGAAATATATAGTGAGAAATAAGAGAAAATAAATTAAAGGAATAGTTTACAAAAATAAGGTAATTCTATAATAATTTACACACATGTTGTCCATATTCCAAGTATTCTAAAGCTGTACAATAGCTTTGTGTAACAAACAGAAAGAATTGTAGCTGTCATTTAAATTGTAGTTCTCAAATCAAATGTGATTCCATTAGATGCAATGCAATTTGGAGTACCGGTAATATGGAATTACAGTAAAGTACATGACACTTTCATGTTGCTTTTTTGTCATTATAGAGATTGACAGCCATATTCAATTTAATATATTATTTATTTAATTATATTCCTCAAAAATTCACTTTTTTGTTCTACATCAGAAAGATAATGGAACAACATGAAGGTGTGAAAATTATGACAATTTTCATTTTTGAGTGAACTATTCCCTTAAGGAACCAATATAAATTTTGAAAAACAAATACAGAGTTATCACAGGGTCTGTGTATTGCATCTTAATTAATGAATCAGACAAACATTATCTTCCCAAAACACTATTTCTAGAAAAGTATGCAAGAAGATGAGTGGGTCAGTAGCATATGGAGGCAGAGAAGAGGCAAAAAGGACAGGGGGAGGATATGGACTATAAATACACATCAGGACATTAAACGCTGACGTGGGTAAAAGCAGCAGGAAGTTCTCGCTCCAGGAGTCCCCGCTGTCTGGTACAAAGGCAGAGCACATCTCAGCTCTGCTTACTATTCATTCTCCCTTTCATCAGGCCACTGATAGATTACTGCTGACTTAACACAAATCATTCACTGTCACAGAGGCCAAGTAATGCTGAGGTAAAGGAACCTGGTGGTTCAGGGAGCATTGCTGAAAGCTTGTATCTGTCTGTATGCTGTCTATCTCTGTCGTTTTCAACCACTTCCCACTCCCTTTGCATCTTTCTTTCTCTCTATTATGCACTCCATTTCTCTCTGTCTCTCTCTCTCTCTCTCTCTCTCTCTCTCTCTCTCGCACGCAAGCACACAGGAATTTTTTAATCAATCATAACAGCCAAAGAGTTATCTCAGTAATTCTGTAATTCCCCAAATATTCTGCTCACCCTGATTGGCTGCTTGTGTGGACTCTGACACATTGACTGCAAGCTGGCTGTGGAAAGAGTTGACTCCCATCATGCCAGCATGGACTGAGCTGTTGGCCAAACCTTGCAACTGGTTGTGACTCCGTGGGACATTGTAGAGCGCCTCTGCGATATCTGCTGCTCTTTTCAGAATTATCTCCTGTTAAGTTCAAAACAAAACAGGTTAAAGAGAGCCAATGTCCATTTTTTTAACAACTCTAGTAAGGAAATAAGTGCAAAGCAATGAAGAAATAGGATAACGAGGGAAATAAAAAAATAAGGCTCATTTAATGGGGCATAGATTTATGTGAACCAAGACATGAGCTTTAATGTGGCTTTGTGATGATACTAAAAAAATTACCTCTTGGACTCTACGGTGCTGTAAACAATAAATTGTCACTCTCCTTTAAATTGTTACATAAATAAGAGCTGTAAATAATACCATGTAAAACATCTATCAGAAGGATAGATGAGGATTTTTGGTATTATTACAAGATGATATATGATCTTATTATTTACCCAATAAAAATACATTGCAAATCATATACCGTGTATAAAACAAATAATATATACTAATATACTACAGTATAACACTACATAACGGTAACGATAATACAGTATACAGTAAAACATTAGGCAACATAAAATATCTAAAATAAAAGATATAAAACAAATTGATATATCTTTGAAAATGTATTAATTTTATATCTACACCTTGTTATTTTGTATTTTAATTGAATGTGGAAAAAGATACCTACACACTGGAAACCTATACCATCTACGTATAAGAGGGTTGTATGTAGAACAGAGATGGACACTCAATTCTGAGACTTGGACTTAAGTCGCACTTAAGTCCCATGAAAAACTGGCTTGAGACTTGACTTAGACTTGCGAGTAATTGAGACTTGAGAATTGACTTGGACTCCAAATTAGAGACTTGTGCACAGCACTTGTCTACAATGAAAAATATATTTTGTGAATATATGACACTGCTTTGCTAAAAGAAATTCTCCCATGCTCTATTTGTCACTTTTATTTCCTATATTAAATTAATTGTCCTGCAACAGGGTTTATGAAATTAACCTGTAACCAAAAAGTATTAGAGACTTGACCTGGAACAAAACACTAACACTTAAGACTTGACTTAGATTTGGCATTGAAAGACTTGAGACTTCACTGGGACTCTGCATCAGAGACTTGTGAACACGTCTGATGTAGAGTTTGAGTTGCCAGGTAACACACCTCTTCAAAGACGATCATATGAATCTTATGATCAGTAAGCGAGCACATCAATGCACTGTTAACAAGATCCACGAGAATTAGATACATTGAACATTTTGAAGAGATCCAGTCCAACAAGAGCACAACATCAGTTGGGGGGACTGCACATTTTGGTGAGACAGGAATCTGATCATAATTCACCCTCATAAAGATGACAGGACCGTGTGAAGGTTGGTGGGGATAGGGGGCTCCTGAGAGGGAGCTCTTTTAGTGGGTTGATGACTGAAGTCATGCTCCATCCACTGCCCAGCCTAAATAATTCAGCACCATTGCACTCCTGCTCTGCTCTGCAATCAATGAGCATATGCCCTCACTCGCAGTTCATAACTGATCTCACATTGAAGATGCCCTTGTGGTTTTTCTAGCCAATGAGAGAGAGAGAGAGCTTTGAAGAATTATGTTTGGGGATTGATGTTGAGGAAATAAGTTAGGGGGATATTAGAGAATGACACAACCCCTTTAAAGCTCTGAAATCTTCTTCTGTCTGAATAATTTGTACCTATTATTTTTAAGTTCTTGCAGATGATTTCTGAAAATCCCAATGCATTTTTAATGCATATTTTCTCCATGCACCACATACAGTATAGCGACATTGTCACATTATCTCACTAGTATGTTGCCCTTTGCTATTGTCTAAAGTGCAATGTACTGCTTTGTTTTGTTATTTTGAAGATTTTTACCGTGGCTTGCAAAGTAAAATTGATCTGTCACATTTATTGGTTATGTTTGTTGTAAATATCACTTGAATTCAATTACACTGTAAAAATGATTCTTGTTAACCAAAAATGTGCTTCATGTGGTAATTTACCAGGTTTTATTCAATTTAAAAAAGTATTTTTTTCAACCTGACAAATTAAGTTATACCCCAATAAAAAAAAAATAATAATATAAAATTAAGTAGGAATAAACTGAGGTAACAATTGCAGGAACAATTGCTTTTTTTCCAAGCATAAATTAATAAAAATAAAAAAACTCTGAAATGACCTTTGTTTCCTAATCTATATTTTAATAATTTATTTGCACCGATCTGACACCACATTTTTCTTTCATTTCTTCAGTGTGCACAATGTGTCAATGTTTACGGATGGCTGTCCAGTTTGTATCTGAATCTCACCTGATTATTGTGTGGCATCCCATATAGAGCTTCCACCAGGTCTGCTGCCCTCTTCAAAATCACCTCCTATTGGAGAAAATAGGTAGCACTTTAGCTTTACGTCTGTCACAATTTGTCAATACCACAAATGTTAACAAACTCCTCTTTAGTGAACACTTTTGAGTCAATTAATTAACTCAATGTATTCAATTTTCAAGTCTGTTTGGGTACTTGGTGGGCAGTTTTCGCCCAAAGCAACTTACAGCACACTTAATACAGGGACCGTCCCCTTAGACCAATCTCCAGTTAAGTGCCTTGCTAAAGGGCACAGTGCTAACAGGGGATTGCAGAAACTATTGCAGTTCATAGATCGCCCCTGTCAAGGTCCTAATATGTGACCTTTGGGGTTGCTAGCCAAAAGAGTAAACCACAACTCCATTACACTAGCATTTGTGGGTGTTTTACAACACACCTTTAGCCACACAAGAGCCACTGTAATTGATCAAGTTCTTGCTACGAATAATACAGTCACCTATTCCATGTATAATGCATGAAAACAAACACATTTAAAATGAATACAAACATGTTTGTACATGCAAACGACTGTTCCGCATACGTGGACTAAAATAACAACATTTTCCCTCCGGGTAATCAAATTTCACTTCCAAAACAGAAAACCTATTTATTACTATCCCTTTCACACATTAAACATTTATTTACACTGTTCTTTACTCTGTGTATTCATTCTTGCTTCTAACCCTTCTTCACTTTTTTTTTCAAACCCTGAAGCTCCAGCAGAACCCTATTTAAAAGTTAATGTGGTGGTGCTGAGGAAATAAGCTCATGGTGCGACAACCAGAAAATTGTTCTCACCCTCGGTGTGTAACCCTTACTGTGAACAAGCCCTGGAGCATGTGTGCCTGCCTGCCAGCCGACATATTGCCTTTCAATCAGCCCTCTAAACCTCCCCTCGGTGGCCCCAGATGCAACACACAGACATGAACATGATGAGGGGGTCAGCAAAGCAAAAAAGATTTTTAGTGTGCTGTCTGAGGTACTAAATTCCCTCAATAATGGGCTATCTGGCACAGCGTTAACCCCTCGTTAGGGGTGCTTTGCAGGGGAGGTGCTCATCTCTGTTTGCTGAGACTTGGGCCGGGTGATTGAGAGACGCGTGGGAGCCTGGGGAGGACTAAAGTGGTGCTTTAGTATGGATGTGTGACTCCAGCGGGCTCTCTTCTCCTTTAAACTCTCTCGGAGGTGGTTCTCTGTTGGATGGAGGAAATACATAAGGGATGGGAAGCATTAGTCCATGACTGGGTCCCCTGCTGTACCGGCACTGTGTCATTTATTCAGTGTAGCTCTTTATGCACCTCATACACTTTCTCTCCTGTTTTTCTCCCTCTCTCTCTCCATTGTTGCTAGGTACCATTCCTTCCTATCAATATCCTGTCATTACAATATTGGTGGGTGGGGGAGAAGGTGGAGAGATATGTTGAGAGGGCATATCCAATAAGGAAGGGGCCAAATGTTTGTCCAGATAAACAAATAAATGCTATTAGTAGGGGCCGTGTGTTGTGGCCTTGTGTCTGGAAGCAGACCCCATTTCCTGGGTGAGTTGCAGGACTTCCAGTAATGGCTAAGCAGGGAGCCAGGAGCGGTAAACAGGAAAGAAACCTGATCTGGAAAGTGCATATCTGTATAGCTGTCTATCAGTCAGAAGCATCATAACCTGGACCCTACCCCCCCCCCCATATGTATAATTATATATATATATATAATTATACGTGGAATAATAAAAAATATATAATAATAATACATTAAATTCATTAAAATATGTAGTTAGGAACAATCATTGGATTGAATTTATGTTACCATTGTGCTGTGTTAAAAAGCCTGTGTAGCTATTTTTTGTAAGGATTCTCTTTGAACTATTATTATTATTTTATTTCTGTCATGATGAAATCATAAATGTTCTAATCAAAATATATAAATAAATGAATTCATGAATAAATAAATATATCAAAAATGGAGGGTAGATATTGCCCAAAAAAATAGTAAAAGAATTGTGAATTTAATTGCTAAGGAACCGGAATTGTTAAGAAGAATTGGAATCTGAACCAGAATTGTTAAACTCCTCACGATTTCAGTATAGCTAAATCCACAACAGCCATGAGCTATGAGGACACAATCCCTGCTTCAACCAATTTCGAGCATCCCTTTAGCTAAGACAGGTGTTTTTCAGATTTGTTTTCCATCAGTGTGAAAGCTGAGATGTAAATACATGTTCATAATACATACAGAAGCTCATATACTGTAAATATGAATGAGTGTGCCACCAAATAACCCTAGGCATTGCGTTTTGAAGATATATAATATCAAATAGCCACAGAGCAGCACAGCCCAGCACCATTAGGCCAGCCTCCACATTAATGTGCTTCGGACATTGAATCTGTTCCTGTGTGTAAATTATGGTGGCTGGTAATATGATATACATTCATTAGGAAGGGGACTGCAGAAAAAATGAAATAAGGCCCAGGTCACATGTGGAATGTTAAGGCAATGGCGTCTGCAAATTTACAAGGAGGCCAGGCCTGTGAAAAGATGACAAATTTATTCCTGTGCTTGTTCATTTGCAATTTTACCATCTCCTAATGTTCTATTAGAGCAGTAATACCAGCGGGGTCACCATCGTCGCTCATGCGGAAAAGCAACAGAGTGATGATGTCATACTTCCTGCTCTGCTCCCATGATCTGCTGGTCTTGTGCAGGTTCTGATTTTATTAGCTCAGAGGTCCCTCACAAGGAGGGCTGGGTTGTCACAAACTAATTTATATACAGTGGGGTTCAAAAGTCCAGAGTTCATTTGTGAAAATGCTTCTATTTAGTATTTTTCTAATTTGATAGTTAACATATTTTAATAAATGACCAATTATATCATCAGCATAACAATATGAGTGAATAAAAGTTACAAGAATGTCAGAATATCTCAGTGTTCTGTATTCCCCCCTTTTGCTTTAATGACAGCATGCACTCAAGCTGGCAGGGACAACACAAGTTTTTAGATGATCCATGTTATCCCAGCATGATTTGAGAATGATCCAAAAAGCATTGAAACTGATCTTTCAAGTTAACATGTTACAAAATTACTTATTTTATTAGTCCCCAAGAAAACGGATGGAATCTTAAATATTTCTGATTAATTTTATGAGATGTTTTCTGTGGTTAAATTATTATTTTTTAATCCAAAAATGTTTTTAATGTTATTTCCATATTTAAATTTGATATGGACTTTTGATAAGCACTACATAGGCTATTCTCAGTCTACAGTGTGTCAGAATTGGTACACATTACACATGTCCCAAAAATACAGAATACAGACACTTTAACACATTTAACATGTATTTGCAGTTTGTAAATATACAAATTATTAGAATGGAACTACGCACAGTCAAAGTGGGCTGTACACATAATCTGTGAAAGCTAACCTCATAGACTCATATGCCTCTGTCTGTCTGCAATAAATGTAAATTCCTGGATCAAAGTGACCACACCTGTGTGTAATGTCATGCTTCTTATACCCACCAAGGCTTCAATCCATTATTATGAATGAGGGCTCTCATATATCGGGCTGTGTTATAATGGGGTGTTATAATGCAAGACAATATGACATATCTTATCTACATGGTGTACTTCAGAAAATAAGAAAATATTGCTGTTCAGTCAAAGATTGGGCAATTTTTAAGGTTTATCACACAGAAGACTTGTTAATCATTTTTGCGTGAGGTACATTTGCAATTTATGCAAGAATGCATTGACAATATCTGACCATCGCATTGGCCAGAGATGAGTGAAGTAGAGCAGAATGTCCATTCCATGTGTATGAGCACAACTGATGCTCGGATCTTTGACTTTAGCATATTTTAGTTTGCTCACTCAGTCGCTCTATCAAATATATTGCTTAACTCAATAGCTTATCTTCCATGCTTATATTATGAAAAATCAAAAATTCTTAGTCTCCCTCCCCAACATCTTGCTCCTTCCCCATGTCTTCCATCTATCAATATCTGCCCATCATAAATATCAGTCACTGTGCTCTTTAACTAATTTGCCTTCTTTGCATAATTCATATTTTCTCTGGGGCTCAAAGGTTATTCTCTGAAAGTCAATAACAGACGGTCTGACCATGTCTCCACAGTAAGATTGCAGCCACCAAAATTTGCAAATAAACTAAGCACTAAGCACTAGTTCCTACTCAATGACCCAAGTACTTTTAGGCAAGTTTCAGTGGAGTATCTAGATAAACACATGTGCTGGTCAATTTTAAGAAACAGAACACTATTCAGAGGGCATATGGATTCCCCAAAGCAATGGATAAAGAGCATACTGCTCTGTTACCCAGAGGTAAGAGCCTTTTCCTGGAAGCAGAGATTGAATTGTGGACCCTGTGGAGGAAGCCAAGGTGGGATCAGGTGGACGTGAAGTGACAGGGAAAATGTGAGAAACAAACGCTGACAGAGGAGATGGAGAGAGACCAAACACGGCTGCAGTCTGGATGTGCTGAAAACAGGCCAGGTGCATTGAGAGATGCCATTTCCTATGCCTCTGGAGCTCACTGAGCAATTAGGAGCTTTTGCTTCAATTAATCCTCTTGGACAAAATATAAATCTGCCTTTCTTTACATTTTTGGCCACTCAGTTGATTAACATTGGTCAGATAATAAAACAAAACATTTATTTTGCTCAAGATTATCAAATTCACACTTGGGTCATGTACGAAATGTGGGTTTGTTGTCAAATATCATAATTATCACTTATGAACCAGCACACAAACAAAAAGCTTGTTACTGTCAGAGACATGGTCTGGTAGGCAGTACAATATGCTTTGACATTTTGCAAAATTGTTTTGTTTCAAGGAACAAAATCCAAAATATAAATAGTTTATGGTATATGTACCATATAGTCACTGTACAATGAAAAACACATATCTTTTTGACTTTTGAACAAAGATGGAATGTGCCAAATGACCTCTTCCTGCTGTTTGACTTGTGCATTGAAATAACCAATGAAAATATGTTTAATCAGGCCATCCGTTTAACAAGTACCTCCATTGGCCTTGAGAAGTGTCCATCAAAACCGCTTATGTCCTGCCCTTATGTTTTGAAGAGCGTCAACTAATTTACCTCATCTGTCCAGCTGAAGTGTAGTGAAGATATTGCCTACATCCCTCTGGCTCTGTGATTTCCCTGACAACCAAAGCCATTCATGCATGCACAATGTCAAGTGGCTTTAAAAAGTAGACGATATCAGCCATATACGTTTGCCAGGTTTCCATCTATGCAAAACTGTGAGTGAAAGCTAATTCTGAATTTACGGATAGACCCGGAAAATGTGTCTCGAAACTGAAATGTCCACTCAACAACTGGACTAGAATCCCTAGTCATAAAACTGATTTAGATCTAAAAAAGTAAGTGAAAGCACAAATATATCCATAAATAAATTCTCTAGCAATCGATAACTTACCAACTGAGTTCTGGGAACACAAACAGTCAGACTCAAGTCTGTTCCTGAACATGCACCATTAGAACTCATGCTAAGAACACTGTCTATTTCCACGTTCTATAACAAAAATCCAAATTAATGTATCCAAAAAGTCAAATTAAAGTATCGAACAGTTTACTAACAGATGTGCAATGATAGAATTCTAATTATGGTGCTAAAGGTGACTAATTATGGTATTTCCGATTCATTTTGTAAGACTGTTTATGAGAAAAAGCCTTTTTCCATGCTTCCATGATATCTGTGACAATATACTGTATATATGTATGCATGTATAGTAGGTGAGTGTGTTTGTTAGATAGGTTATTCCAAGTATTTTTGGAGAACTTACCACAGTTATATGCATATATGTTGTCTTAATTGCTTCTGTTGCTGGACTCCTTGCTCTACTTCTATTCTATTCTAATTGCAAAAGGAATGTTAGGAAATCTAAAATGGATATTTCCTGTTAACACAAAAGCAGAAGGTGAAACATAACCACCTTGAGACTAATGTTTTTTAACACTTTTGCACAGTACTGTATATAAACTTTGGCAGCAACCAAAAACATTATAAATGAGCTTTGAAGATTATTTTATAATTTATTTGAGTCTGATTAAAGGGGCTACATGTAAAATAAAACAGCTATAAGGCCACTAATAAGATCTCACATCACATGTGAGTGTAAATAATTTGAAACATACTTTTCATAATATACAGTTGATGTATTACTCATTTCTTAAGAATAGAGTACAAAATGTAACAAGGCAAAAATGACTAAGTGCACCTTAAAAAGGTGTTATAGATGTGATAATTAAATTTCTCAAAATACGACAGAATAACATCTTGTTGAACCACTGCTGAGTAATACATTTGCTGGGTAACCATGCTTGTTCAAGGACTGAGAGAAACAAGTTAACCTGCAGTGTTCCACACTTGGCCCTCACCTGTGATTGAGTCCAGCATTTTAGAGAAGTGCCGTCAACAAACTGTTATTACCTCAATAAAGGGGAAAATCAATAGTGCTGAAATGAGTGGCTGGGCGCAGTAGACAATGCTGTTAATATCTCACAGAGAGAGTAAGAACGAGAGGAGGAGAGACAGGAAAAGGAGGGAAAGAAAGAGAAAGACCTAAAACCTCAACTACTTGAGGAAAATCAGGGTGAAATCCTCTGATAAACCTTGTCTCGACAATCAACCAGACATGTAGAGGTACACGGAGAAATGATTTCCTCTCCTCCCTATCTAATGCTACCATGGCTGCCTCTTCCCCCTTGTGGTGACTCAATTATTGTTGGGCGAGCAGTAATAAAGTGAGGGCTGTGGTGCCTTCGATCGGCTGACCTGTGAGAAGGCAGCTCTGGACAGCTGACTTCACAATGATAGATCACCACACTCACTCTCTCCCTCTCTTCCTCTGTTTCTTTTGTTCTCTGCCTCTCTCTCTCTCTCTCTCTCTCTCTCTCTCTTTCTCTCTGCCAGCCTGTCATGGCCCAGGACTAAAGCTGCACATGTTGATGCGTTGTCTAATGGTTTGTGCTATTGCTTTCAATGTGACCTAGATTCTTTGAATATGAACATTAACTAATGCCATATAATCATTGGTAATGATACAAAATATTAAACTAGAAAAATACAAAATAGAAGCATTTTCACATGTGCATTTTTATCCTTACTATATTTCAGTATCCAAATATAACCAAACCTACATCTACTATAACTGCTTCCTAAGAGACTTCCCCTTTAACTGACCCTGAAGCTATCTCATACAGCAAGACAGCCTAATAGTCTTCCTACCTGTTTATTCAGAACCTCGATCAGTGTGGGGTTGTTCATAACCAGTGGAACATTCCACTAGATTCATTAAAAGGGAAGAGTGCTCTCTGGGGAGTGGGGCCATGAGTGTATTCTGATCTACCTCCCTTAAGCTGAAAATAGTAGGAAAGATGTGACAAGCGACCCCGACCATGATTCACCTAATGTATTCCGATTCGTCATGAGTCCAGGGAAAAAATAAATATCAAGGGAATCATTTAGAGCTGGAGTAAGTACTACTGTTCCTCTAGTGTCACCTAACAGAATTCCAAATATAATGATCTAATATTGGTCGATAAAACAGACAGTCCCAACACAAAATCGCAGCATTGATTGAGCCACCATTGATTCAGGCTGTTTGAGATGCTCAAACAATAAGAGCAATGCTTTGATAGCACCACAGAAACACAGTGTTTACACTCTTTGGGGAAGTCAACCTTCTAATAGCTTACGTATACTGTAGTTGTCTCTGCGTATTCAGCTGGGATAAGTATTTTTACATCAAATAAATTTACACACTTCACCTTTAAATCTGATGGACAAGCAAGTGACAATGAGCTATTTTAAATGCCCAGCAATTAATGTTTTCATGCATAGACATGAAATCCAATCTCATTATAAGGGGATATTTATGTATCTTTATCAGTGACATCAATGAGCCGGTAATGTAATAGTCCCCATCAGCGTTGGGAGGGGCAGGCAACAGATATGGCTGCTGGTGATTTTTAAAGGGCCCTTCAGGGACTGGGTCAGTACAGTGCACCAGTACAGTGTATGTGTAACTGGGTTCAGACTGTGGGACTGCAGAGGAAGGCATTCAGACAATGTCTGTGTCATTAGGGACCAAGATCAAACACTGCTGCCCTCTTTAGCCCCACTGACAGGAGACAGAGGATCAGTTCTCTGCCACCAGCTGCGGAATGGACACTAACACGAGAGGGATCGTAAAGGATAAGTGAGGGGGAGAGTGAGGGAAGAGTATGAAAGGAGAAACAGAGAAATAACCTGCCATTGTTACCTCAAGGATCTGTTTCTACTTGATCTAACCCATAACAATTACTTATGTTTGACAGGGAAATTTAGTCAGACTAAATACATTTTTACATATAGATTTTTCTACGTGACACACACACACACACACACACACACACACACACACACACACACACACACACACACACACACACACACACACACACACATGTTGTGTTTCCATGTTTTATGGGGACTTTCCATAGACATAATGGTTTTTATACTGTACAAACTTTATATTCTATCCTCTAAACCTAACCCTACCCCTAAACCTAACCCTCACAGAAAACATTTCTGCATTTTTACATTTTCAGAAAACATAATTCAGTATGATTTATAAGCTGTTTTCCTCATGGGGACCGACAAAATGTCCCCACAAGGTCTAAAATTTCGGGTTTTACTATCCTTATGGGGACATTTGGTCCCCACAAAGTGATAAATACACGCACACACACACACACACACACACACACACACACACACACACACACACACACACATATACTTTATTTATGGCAATTAAATTATTTAGCATTTTAACTTTATATTTTCTGAAAAAAGCACAGGTCTTTGTGTCTCTCACAACATTACATTTTCACTGTGAATGCCAACATGCACAAAAACACAATATAAGGAACAGTTCTGTATATTTAAAAAAACATCTGATGGTAAATAATCTGAAGGCATAAGTTTAAATCTATTTATCTTTTAGTAGAACATTTGTCTTTAATTACATTTTTCATTTATTTACAGATAAAAAGCAGCTAGGGTCAGACTAAAAAGACAAATGGCTTTTATTTACTCGCCAAAGCCACATTTTACTTGCATTTTCTGCTTAATCTGTGTTGATTTTGGACCCCTTTTCTAATAAACCAAAAATGTTAATGTTTTTTTTTTTTTTATTGCAATAATTTTCAACCTGTGATATGAACCCTCATGTGTGTGGGACACAAGAGGTAAGTTACCCACCTTAACCACTTGGCCACCAACTCTACATTTGCCTGATTCCTCTAGATTGGATTTTGGTTTGATGCCGCATTCGTTGACCCCTCATTGTAATTTGGTGTGTTTAAGGTGTAATGGATTGGTAGGCGGCTCATAGGCCATGAATACTGATGGCCCATCTCTGATATAGAGGGCTGCTAACAGGCACAAGGTCAGTCCTGGTGGGGGTTGTGCGTGAGCCCAGCCAGCTATAATTACTTGTTTTGGTTTTTTACACTATTAAGTGGTGCTGCTGGAGCTGGGCTCAGGGATATAGTACACGCACAACAAGATAAAGTAATGCTTATTTATCCCTCCCAAAGGATCCATTTACTTGGCCTGTCTCTCCTTAAGAACTGTGCGTGGCAAGAGAAATAAACACACAACTGGGTCCACAACTAAGTTTCTTTCACTGAGCATACTGAACACAAATGCCAACTTGAAAATACAGTATATAATGACTGAACTGAAGGAGTCGGTAATGAATGGTTCAAATAGCAAGACCGTGTTTCAGCTAAAGATTAATAGACTACTGACGTAAATGGAAAGGGGTCCACCAGTGTGTTTTTGTTAGTAATTGCTCTATGAAAATAAAAGAAAGAGTGAAATGAAAGAAGAGACAGCAAAATAGTTATGTCATGTAAGAGGACTGACCTTTGGTAAGCGCTCAGGGTCTCCGGGGTGTCTTGGGATGACCTTCTGTAGCCGTTGGAAACCGTAGTCAATAGTAGGCTCATTCAGTGCTGCAGGAGAAAAAGAGAATTCAAGCATGTTACCACAGAGAAATTCAACACCCATATTTAATTACCATTAGGGAGAAATGTATATAAAACATAGGTGTCATTTCCTTTAGAACTCAATATGCAATATACAGAGTAGAAAGCAGCAAATTTATAAGTAAACTATAAAATATTATGTTTTCTAACAAGCTGCCAAAATTTATCAGTTGCTTTAACAGTTTGCAACCACAAGGCATCCCTTAATAAAACAACAGCTGAGCAGTTTGTATGAATGGATCCTAACTGACTATTTTTGCCTCATGGAAAGAATTGCAAACTTGAAAGATTCAACTGCAATGCAAAAATTACAGTTTAACAGGCATATACATTTTGTAGCATCTTCGTAAGCCTAAATTCAACCACCACAACTGCTCATTAAATACACACACACACACACAATGTTCAAATGAGAACCACATTGTACAATTGATATCATGCATCAGCAAAACATTTTGAAAGGTTTATCAAGATTTATTATAACAATGAGCAATGTAGAGATTGGCACAGAAATAATGACGGGCCAGTCCATTTTTATCTCCAAAGTACAAGGCGCCTATTTTACATTTGTTGTGTCCTTTAACAGAGTGCAAACTCCAAAAACAAATAATGCTGGATTCAAAATCCCTCCCCTGTTTCGTGTATAAACAGCACTAATCTGCAAAATAAATCTATAAACCTCTGTTATGAGCAAATAATTCAATTAAAGTTTTCATTTGTGTAGAGCGGCACCTCCCACTCCTCAGAGGCCTACTTAGACAGCTTCATGAATCCATGCTGAGGACATAGCAATAAGATAATATTGAAAAAGAAACCTGATCCGTGTAATAGAGCCAAACATCCTGCACGGGTGGACCACATGGTGCTCGGCCCAATGTTTTTCTAGCCTCCCTGAACTGAGAGGGCTGTTCACACTGACACAATGGGTCTTTCTCCAGCACCAGTCCACTAAGCTTGTTTGTGTGTTTATCTGTTGTGGTGCTCCAGCCCTCTGGGGCACATTCACACAGAGCTATTCTGTGGGTTTTTTAAGAGTAAGAGGTATACAAAATATATCTGTTACCTAAGATATTTGATATTAGATACCAGATACTATGATACTAGACCCTTTCTCAGATTTAACACTTTTCTGAGACATATTTGCAATTACTTTTAACCAACTAGTGCCAAAGTGATTTATAGAGGATGTATGAAGTCAATTCCTCTCAAGTTCACACAGGTGTCCTAGCAGAGTATCTGCAGATTTAGTTACTCACATTAACTACTGTATGGACATGTTCTGCTATGTCTGACAACATGGAAGTGTCCAAATAATTTTGTATTCATTTTGAACAGTATATCAATAGTTTTATCATTTAAATCCTAACAAACTTCTTTTTGTCAAATGTTTTGCTTTCTTTAAAATAATGCCCCTTGGTTTTATATCTTGTTTTCTAATGCAATGGCATACATACCTTTATAAGTGTGTCTTAAGTGTCAGAATTCTTTTTGGGGCCACCGTATAACATGATATGATATCATGCTATCTGGCTCACAAATTATTTGCTCCAAGTGTAATAGTATCGATCTTGTGAATATTATACAAATTGGACACAGTCGCTGTAGCAGCTGATGAAACATATTCCATATTGAAATTGGTGAAGAGGCCAAGATCCAACATTATTACACAAGCACTGTAATAAAAGGAGATGTGGCTCCCTGGTCCTAAGAAATAACTCTAATAGTTGTTTACTTTTTACTAGCTCTCTCTCTCACACATACTTATTTTCTCCTTCTCTTCTTCTGTCTTGATGGACTGAATGCTTTCCTTTAACCTGAAGCTTCAAATCTCAAACACAACAGAGGAGTAAAAAATAGCAATTGAGGACTAAAGTCCTCTGGCCCACAGTTAATTGTTCTGTTAAAGCTGAGGGAAAAGCAGAGCTATAACAGCCTCTCTCTCTTCCGGCCTCCCTTCTGTTTACCCTGTAGGCCGCAGCCTGGATGTTTCCTGAAGGACTAAGCCCAGCTCCCCTCAGTTCCACAGCTGAGAGGACAGACTGTAGGCAGCCTCTCAGTGCAGTGGAGTGGATTCAGGTGGCCAAGGGCCCAGACAGGACCAGACCCCTGTTGCTCTGAACACAAGCTGTGCTCAGCCTGGCCCTCCTCCACAGAGGAACAGGGCAGCTCTGACTGTCGATCAATGCCTCTCAATAGAGAGGCGGAAAACATCCAGTGGCAGGTGGGATCTTTCGCTTTAGGAGAACAAGCAAAAGTTGAAAAAAAATCATTTTTCATTTAGGAAACATCTTTATTAACTGGTTTGATTCAAGTAAATAAATAACTGAATCAACCTATATAAAGCAATTATACATTTATTTTATGCATACAGTATATATGCATAAAAAAAACAAAAAACAAACAAATGTTTTCTTCATGCCTAAAGAAAAAAAACAGGTGCATGGAGCCCCTGCATTAAGGCTAAATATGAAGTCTGAAATGTACATGAAATTAAATAAGTTATTTGTAAAAAGGCAAGGTATGCCTGGATCTCAACGTACTCACTAAAACGTCATGTTTACATTAACAAATAAGCACTAACTTCATTAAAGAGCTGTTGACATTGGCTAATAACTTCTCCGATCTTAACAGCAGTCTTCATGCAGTGAAACACAGTTTGGCTGAATGGCTTCCTGATTGAGTGCCAGCATTAACCTGAACTCTCTCGCTTGCCGTGTCAACCTGGATGCACATTCACTCTCTCTGCGCTGTGATTGACTGGCTGTTTACTTAAAGAGCAAGACAAAAAAACAGTTAAAACAATCCTGGGGCATGATGGAGAACAGACCACAGTTATCGGCGAAGGAAAAAACAACAAAAACAGCCGAATGTGACAGAATGATTCAAAGCTACCCCGCGGCTGACAATACATCATATCTAAATAGGCTTCCTGTAATCAGGCCTGTTGGTGGTTTGGAGACAGGGATATGGAAGTGTGTAGCAGGGCAGAACACAGAAGTGGAGTGGAGCATGAATGAGGGTGGGGGAGGTTGATTTTAGAAATCAGTAATAATGAATGAATAGACGAGGCTGAATGAAGGACTATGTTGATCAGTTTCATAAACGTTCTGACATGGATATAGGCGAGTGTTAAAAAGTGTTAAAAAACCTTAATCAGTTATTTTTACCTGATCTAACCCTTAGAGTTAGATTTGTTTGTTTATACGCAACTTAATGTATTCAGGCTGATTCAGTGATGTTAAATAATATTTTGTACTTAATTAAAACCACTTAATTTAGATGTTACCAAATGAAGCACATGTTTTAGGCAAACAAAAGTTTCCAGTGCTGCTTTTGTGGCATAAAGACAACATTAAGCAAGATTCACAACTTATTTAACTTCCATAATGTTATGCATTTTGAGTGATAGAGAATATTAGCATGAAAATATGTAGAGTAGGGACTTTATTCTTGTCCATCTAGATTTAATTAGATCATGAAACATGTTCTAATAAATTATTGGTTAATATTATTTTTCTCGGCCCATGTGACCTTGGTTACATCAGCAGAGAAGAAAAGTCTTATTAGCCTACATCTAAATTAATCTGGATAAATTTGAAAACAAATTTGCTCATCCACACTGAAAAATACAGTACATAAATGCTAAAAACCTCTTACTTCCCATGCAAAAACACAGCAAGAAGTGAAAAACAAGAATCCATTCGTCATTTCCATGAACGGCCAGAAAAGCAATTGTCCTTGTATTCCGCCTCCAGACAGCAATACCGCGTAAACTCCACGTCATCTTTGAAGGAATGCAATGGGAAGGTTGAACAAAGTAACGTTTACCATTACCAATACTCTCAAAGTAAATAGCAGATACAACAACACAGCTAAAACGTTGGCAACATCTTGAACGTTCTGGGTTGGAAGGATCACAAGACTGCGTTACATGAAAACAAAAACATCATCGTTTTCAGACATCTCCATTTTCCCTGTCCACAATACAATGTGAAGACGGCATTTTCAAAAATTTCCTCTCTGTTTTCGATGGACAAAAGTGTTGTCTCAGTGTGGACGGAAGGCCGTAACATAGCTTAAAAGATGCTTTTTCAAACAAAGAAGTATTAGTGTGGGTGTAGCCTAAGAGGCATAGAATAATATTACATATTGATGAACGAATATTAAAAACAGAAATATCGTTAACATGCTCAATAAGACCAGGGACATTCAGTGGCAAGAAAACAGGGTCAATTTTGATTTGACCCTAAAAGCAGAGCTGGTCTTGAGTAAACACAATTAAGAATGAATAATGAAGTGGCTTTGGGAGCAAAACTTTGTTAAGGCCCAGATAGGGCAATCTAAAGTATGTTTCTTTCAAGAAGACCCATGTGTTAGCATAATGAGGCATGGGCCTATAGTGCAGGGACCTCTGAGGAGGGCAGCAAGAAATGTGCTGATGAATGGGGCAGATCTCAGGCTAAACTCTGCTCTGCCACACTCTAAGACATCTGCACATGTTTACTTTCCCTCATTGCTATTGATTTTCACATACTGTACAATCCTCTCACCAGCCAACTGGATAATGCACAATTACTGAGAGAGATAGAGTGGGTGAGAGGCTGTGTACTGAACATTTAGCAGTGTAGTGCTACTAATTTTGTATACCCAGTGCAATTTGCACACCCACTGAATACAATGATGCAAAAATTTCATGGTGGCGAGTCCATGCAATTCTGGTATGCATCAAAATCCCTGTGTCATTGGCCAGTGACAGTATATGCATTACTACAAAAACAACCCAAACCACACAGAAAAAAAAGAAAAAGGCCTCCTTTGCCGGGTCTTGGAATGAAATATGTCAGAAAGTTCGAACAAAACATGATACAAACAGAGAAATGAAATCCCATGAGTATGTTCCTTTCCAGACCTCTATGTCTTACTTGGTGAGTAACGTTGTTTACCAAACCACACACTGTAGACATGTATATTTATATACAAAGAACAGACCTGATTTGGCATAAAAATCAGGTCTAATAATTTTTTAATTATTATATATACATATATTAGGGCTATCGATTTAATGCGTTAATTCAGTACGATTAATTTGACAAAAAATAACATGTTAAAAAAAATTAACGCAATTAATCGCAATGCCCGCAATGATATGGAAGATTCCTGAGAAATGCAAGCTTGTAGTACCACCTGTTTACTCCAGAGGGCAGTAAGTGAAACTTAATCTGTATGAGCAATGCGCAGTTTATAAAGTGAAGAAAAACACCCTTGAGCAGCAGAACAACACAAATATGCTTTACGATCTTGCGTTCAAAACACTTGATGGAGCGCAAATCCGAACTAAGGGATCTCAAGATGTGTTCTAAGTATTATACTATATTTAACTTGACACAGTGTCTTAAACATTTTATATTTATGACTCAATGCACCCGAGACACTACACAAGCATGTCTGACACAAGTGTAAATTGACGGTCCTTAAACAAGCCCTCAAAATATATCTCGAATTGATTGGCAAATTCACTTGTTTAACGGATTGCTGTGAACTGTATGCCAATGATTGTCTTATGATCAATAATATGGTAGTAAACAATACATTGTATTCCAAAGCCTCTTTTATGTATTGTCTTATTAATGATTCACTCTTCTGCCACAAGAATGTAATGCATTTTAATTATATGAATTTTTATTTTATATATATATATATATATGTATCATATTTATATTTAAAAATAACTATGTATCATTATTTCATCATTATATATTGAATTATATTTATATGAGGGGCATTCTCAGCAAATATTTGTATATGCGATTAATCGGGACACCATGTAATTATTTTGATTAAAAAATTAAATCTATTGATAGCCAAAATATATATAAACTTTAAATATATTAACAATCCACTAAATCACTCTTTCTTGAGAAGATGGAATCAAAACGAGTAAAACATATCAGCAATAAATAAATAAATGAACAACAACCACTGCTTGAAGGATTCCTCGCAATCACACAGATCAATGCTCATTGAAATTTCATGAAGGCAGAGCCAAGTCGCTTCATATTTCACAATAATAACTACAGGCCCACAGGGTTGAAAAGAGGAGGGGATTGAGCGTGAATGTGTAGAAGGAGCAAACACTAAAGACACCCCTCTGAATGCTTTCAAATCCTGACAGAGACAAGTTAAAACAGTAACTCTTAAAATATCTTAAAAATACCACACTTAATATCAACACAGAATCCTGAGGGCAGAAGGTAGGTGGCAGTTTTTAAACAGGAGAGAACGCAGTCTTTGTGGCTTTCCTGTTTCAGAGAGCAGATGCTAGATCTTCGATGCAGGAGGTAAAGTGAATCAGCTGACCACACAGACCTGCAGGCCTGAACAGTATCCTGGACTGAGGGAGCAGATTGGTCTTTAGCAAAACCTTTTAACAGGCACTTGTGGGATTTGTACAGAGCTGTTAATGTCAGGGTGGTAATGTTCTGCTCATGTTAGGGAATGGCAGAGTCCGTTTTACACTCTCTTTCTCTCTAGCTCTTTTCCCCAGAGCTCTCTTTCATTCAGGTGTGATCTCATATGCTGTGGATAGGAATCGATAGGCTCAGTGGCAGGGTGTTCGATGCCTGCCTGAATTATTGCTTCATTTCTCTCCCTATATAGATGAGGCCTGTTTTTCCCCAGCCTTCCCCACATTGGGATCAATACCTTACAATCTCATTTTTATCAATTTTTCCATAAACTTAGTGGTTGCGTTTATTTGGAAAATCCGACAAGCTAAATAAGGCATCACTTTAAGATATGGGGGGTTCTTAGGACCTGTGCCCATAAAATGGATGACTTGTTTTTCTTGATCCTGAGCAGCAGCATCTAAAAGGCAAAGACATCTGTGTGAAATGGCACTTCTGAAGACACCCTGTGGTTGAGCAAACCAATTTCTCTATACCTTTATGGTTATAATCTCCACCATGCCGAGTTTTAGCAATTTAATTGGAATGGTTTTCATTGATCATCCCATGTGTCGCCATTTGTCAGTAGAATTAAATAGTCTCATTATCAAAATCGAAGTATCACTCAGCCCACTCAAGAAAAAAACAGTCTGTCAAATCTAATGAATGGAAGAAATGTGGTGAGTTTATATTACACATAAAATTGGTTCCCCTTCTGTTGCTCTCTTGATGTTGTGTCGGAGAAACAACACTAGGGGTCTCTCTTGAGCGCCGAAATATGCCTCTGACTTATGAAAAAAAGGCCAATGAGAAGTTGGCAGACAGTATTTGCATACCCCGCCCCCGGACATACGGGTATTTAAGCGGGCAAATACGGGTGTTCATTCAGAAAAATTCTTCGGAGCCGATGGTAGTGCATGCAGTCTGATGCGAGTCACACACACCAGTTACTGCTTATTCCTCTGACGCTCTGTAAGCTGTTGGATTGATGCCGCTTAACAGAGGCTTTCTCCTTCCTTGCACGGCTGTGCATTGTTGCCCCTGGGCGCTTCGACAGCGCAGACATCTTGAAAGAGTTCTATATAAAAGAGTGATTTTATTTAAAAGAGTAATTTCCTCTAAAAGAGCAAAACACAGCGGCGTTGAACGTCCTTTTCAGGACGCGTCATTATAAAGATTCCTTTCCGCCCCTGTGTTGTTCCTGGATGCAGTAGAGTGCTCTCCACTTCTCACTGCGAGAGCATGACCATGACATTGCAGACGAGTCTAGAGGACGCCAACATCGGACCTCCTCCTCAGTCACGAATCCGCCCCCTGCCGGGCCCGCGGAGCAAGGTAAGTGCTTTGAGTTTGTTCTCAGCACCAAAGCCTCGGGATGCAGCCTTGCCTCCCGACGCCACATTACCTGCTCGGCCCCGCTGCAAAGCCCCGGCGGGTATGTCCAAAATACTCGTCCCCTTGGTGCCCCTAGCACGGACTTTAGAGGCGTGGCTTTCACTGCCCAACCCGTCATGCTGGCTGCACCGGTCCATTCGACTCAGTTACGCAATTCAGTTTGCCAGGCCCCCGCCCCCCCTTCGCGGGCATCCGTTTTTCCGCAGTACACGGCGAACATGCCAATTCCCTGTGCACGGAAATCGCTACTCTTTTACTCAAAGACGCGATAGAGCCTGTCCCTCCAACCGAAATGAAGAAGGGTTTCTACAGCCCTTACTTCATTGTACCCAAGAAAGGCGGCGGCTTACGACCGATCTTGGACTTGCGAGTTTTCAACCAGGCTCTGCTCAAACTCCCGTGCTCACGCAAAAACATATTCTGACTTGCGTCCGGCATCTAGATTGGTTCGCAGCGGTAGACCTGAAGGACGTGTACTTTCACATCTCGATTCTGCCACGACATCGACCCTTCCTACGGTTCGCGTTCGACGGCCAGGTGTATCGGTACAAAGTCCTCCCCTTCGGCCTGTCTCTGTCCCCTCGCGTCTTCATGAAAGTCGTAGAGGCAGCCCTTGCCCCGCTACGAGAAGCCGGCATCCGCATACTCAACTACCTCGACGATCGGCTCATCCTGGCCCCCTCGTGAGAGTTGCTATGCGCGCACAGAGACCAGGTGCTCAGGCACCTCAGCCGTTTGGTACTTCAGGTCAACTGGGAAAAGAGCGAGCTCGCCCCGGTTCAGGGCATCTCTTTTATTGGCATGGAGTTAGACTCCATGTCAGCACGCCTCACCAACGAGCGTGCACAGTCGGTGCTGAAATGCCTCGCTTCATTCAAGCCAGGCACAATGGTCCCTTTAAAACTTTTCCAAAGGCTCCTGGGGTATATGGCATCCTCCGAGGTGGAGCTGGGGTTGATGCATATGAGACCACTTCAGCACTGGCTTCAGACTCGAGTCCCGAGATGAGTATGGTGCCGCGGCATGCACCGTGTGATGATCACCACCTACTGCCGCCAGACACTCAAACCCTGGACAGACAGGAGTACCCTTGCAGCAGGTGTCCCGACGCGTCCTGGTCACGACCGACGCCTCCAGATCGGGTTGGGGTGCTGTGTGCAACGGGCACGCAGCTGCGGGCCGTTGGAAAGGGGCCCCGCTGCACTGGCACATCAACTGCCTAGAGTTGCTGACTGTTTTCTTTGCCCTGAGGAAGTTTCTCCCCCTAGTTCGGAACAAACATGTCCTAGTCAGGTCAGATAGCACCACAGTGGTAGTGTACATAAATGTGTGTGCTCCCACCACATGTCAAGACTCGCCTGTCGTCTCCTCCTTTGGAGCCAGCAGTGACTCAAGTCTCTCACATCCCCGGCAACCTCAATGTGATAGCGGACGCGCTGTCACGACAACGCTTGCCCAGTGGAGAGTGGAGGCTTCACCCCCAGTCAGTCCAGATGATTTGGGAACGGTTCGGCAAGGCCCAGGTAGACCTGTTTGCCTCCCGAGAAACCTCCCACTGCCTGCTCTGGTACGCCCGAACAGAGGCTCCCCTTGGGGCAGACGCATTGGCACACAGCTGGCCCACTGGGCTGCACAAGTACGCATTCCCCCAGTGAGCCTTCTTGCACAGCTGCTGTGCAAGGTCAGGGAGGACAAAGAGCCCCCTATTGGCCCACTTGGACTTGGATCTCGGACCTCACGCTTCTCGCGACAGCCCCTCCCTGGTGAATTCCCCTGAGGAAAGACCTTCTTTCTCAGGGACGGGCACACTCTGGCATCTGCACCCAGACCTCTGGAACCTCCACGTCTGGCCCTTGGATGGGACGCGGAAGATCTAGCCGGTCTACCATCTACCGTTGTAGACACGATCAACCAAGCCAGAGCCCCTTCTACCAGGCATCTTTACACCCTAAAGTGGCGCCTGTTCACAAATTGGTGTTCTTCCCGAGCTGAAGACCCATAGAGGTGCGCAGTTAGGTCAGTGCTTTTGTTTCTACAGGAGAGGCTGGAGGGGAGGCTGTCCCCTTCCATCCTCAAGGTATATGTCGCCACCATCGCGGATCACCACGATACAGTAGACGGCAAGTCTCTGGGTAAGCACGACTTAATTATCAGGTTCCTAAGAGGCGCCCGGAGGCTAAATCCCTCCTGGGATCTCTCAGTGGTCCTCATGGGCCTCCAGAGACCCCCCTTCGAGCCGCTAGACTCTCTCAAAATGGCCCTGCTGATCGTGCTTGCCTCCATCAAGAGGGTCGGGGACCTGCAAGCGTTCTCTGTCAGTGTCACTTGCCTGGAGTTCGGTCCGGCAGACACATATTTGATCCTAAGACCACGACCGGGCTACGTTCCCAAGGTTCCTACCACGCCATTCAGAGATCAGGTAGTGAGCCTGCAAGCACTGCCCCAGGAGGCAGACCCAGCCCTTTCGTTGCTGTGTCCAGTACATGCACCGCAGTGTCCGGTACGTGCACCCCCCCCTGTGGGTTCGAGCACACTCAACCAGAAGTGTTGCGCCCTTGTGGGCACTGGCCAGGTGCACCTCCCTGGCAGACATCTGTAGAGCAGCAGGGTGGGCAACACCTAATACTTTCGCAAGATTTTGCAATCTCCGGGTTGAGTCGGTATCGTCCCGTGTTCTCTCAGGTCCGAGCCCGTAGAACTCGGTAACACGCTGACGAACTGGCCGGATTAATCACTTGTGCCTAGCGCCCTTTCTCTCAGCCGGGGTAACACCGTGCGCCTTTTTCCCCCAGGAGATCCCATCTCTCGGATCCCTGGATGATTCCTCCCTAGCCCTCATGGGTCCGCAGTTTAGCGGAGGAACTCGCCGACCCAATCCACTACGGGTACTTAATCTACCCTGTACTGGAATAGGTGCTCCACAGGCCAAGGCCTCCTACGTGGACTCCCCCTGTGTGTAATTTCCGCGGTACTGTCCCCTTAAGAGTGGACTCCAGTGTCTCCCTTAGGCAGTTCCAGCAGCCTCGGTCGCCATGCTGTAGCAACTCCCCCCTCTCTGAGGCTGGATCTACAACCACATCATCTTTCCCAAATAGGACCTAAGTGGCCTGCAGGGTAGGTGTGGTCTCTGCAGGGTCTTTTCCCCCTGAAAGAATAGGAAACTTGGTAAGACCCCCTTCCCTTGATGCATGTAAGGGCCCCGGCTGTGATTACTCTACGCGAGAAATATAGAGAGAAAAGAGGCCCAGCCAGGCTTGGCCCGTTCCCAGGTTGGCAAGCATCACCTTGTTCCCCTCACTAGGGTAACCAGAAGAATTCTGATGACTTTAATGGGGCATTGGGGAAGAGTAAATGCAGCCTGATACAGCTGGTCGCGTTTGCACTTAAGAGTACCTGCCCATTTCTGTACCAGCAGTTCACGTACACGGCTCAGCTCATGGCATGATTTAAGTGGGACCCCCAGTGTCGTTTCTCTGTCACAACGTCGAGAGAGTGACAGAAGGGAATGTCTAGGTTATGTACGTAACCTCCGTTCCCCGATGGAGGGAACGAGACGTTGTGTCCTCCCCGCCACGTCGCTGAGCCGAGCCACTGTTGTGGCCGGACCATTTCCGGCTCCTCAGAAAAATCCTGAATGAACTCCCGTATTTGCCCGCTTAAATAACCATATGTCCGGGGGCGGGGTATGCAAATACTGTCTGCCAACTTCTCATTGGCCTTTTTTCATAAGTCAGAGGCATATTTCAGCGCTCAAGTCTTTCAAATATTTCTCCGACACAACGTCTCGTTCCCTCCACTGGGGAATGGAGGTTACATATGTAACCTAGTCATTTTGCTTAAATCTGATTTGTACTTTCAAATAATTATTTATATAGAAACCACAATTAATTTACAAGTACAATAGGATCCAAAAATCTGAGATCATATTGAAAATCTGGGACTCAAAATGCAATTTCAACCTGGAAATAAACAGAAAAAAGTTGGTGTAATACTTAATAAAATGTACTTAATAATAATTAATGCTATAGGTATTTTGTTTTACAAATCTACATGCTATTTATAATACTTATTTACTATGGAAAACACAATTAATTTATATGTACAAAAGCCTATATTAAAAATATAGGGTTCAAAATATACTTTAAATTAGATCAGGTTTTCTTGCATCCATTGAAGCACACAAGATGCTCTTTGTAACATTCTCAAATCATACATGGGATAACATTGATTATTAGGTTTTGAACAAACTTGTTAAGTCCATGCAAGCTCAGGTACTTGCTATCATTAAAACAAAAGAGGGACATATATACTATGGGATTCTGAAATGTTATTCCATGATAATTTTTCAGTGTAACTTTTCACCCAATTTGTAATGAATTTTTTTTTCAGGAAAATGCAAAATATATGTTTTTTCAGACCCCACCCTGTATATGTGTTTACTTTATGAGAGAGGGCGAAAGTATGCAAAACTAGTTTTATCTGAAAATGCTGTTTATGATCTGAAGTCTGGCTCTTCCTCACTGACAAATGTTTCACATAGACCTAATCATTGGGCAGGTTATAAGAGAGCTCCCCCAAATGTGATCAAGCTGGTTCCTTCTGGCCTGCATGCTGAGCAGCAACAAATCACTTGCTGAACATTACAGGCGATTCATCTACACCTCCAATCTATAGGCTGCACACGACTTCCCAGACATTCGCTGGCAGATAGCATTATAATTCTGCCTCTTTCCCCAAAAAACAGATGGAAAACCCTCTTTGACTAATGATGCAAACATGGAAATCAGGTGAAAGGTAATACACAACCAAACATGGAAATGCATTTGTTGCAGATTAATTGAATGGGAGGGAGATGATTCATCCCTCTTATCTGTGGAGTGCAATGCAGGATGGGGTAATATCCCAGGCAGAGTGGGTTTAATTGTTTCTGATAATAAACATAATTGCAGAGAGCTTTTGGATGTTTAATTGCAGAGGACCTAGAACTGGGGTGTTCCTCATTAGAGCTTGGGTTTGTGATTGGACCTCAACTTCAGTGACAGCTTCCATCAAAAGTCCAAAGGTCTGAGACCATTTTGGAAATCTGGGATTCAAAATGAAATTTAAACCTGGAATTAAACATGATGTAATCATGTTGAATGAATGAGAAATATTTAATATTCTTCACTATTTCTAAGTGACTAATCAAATAAGCAATTTTGTCACATTGACCATGTTAACTCCATAGTACAAAAGGTCAGATTTTCTTACATTAAGGCACACAAGATGCTGTGTGTGTGTGTGTGTGTGTCGTCGACGTTTGTTATTATGTTCCAGTTCCATTTGATGTTATGTTAAACATCAATTAAAGTCTTGTTGAATGTTGATCTGGTTCCCACCCCCGTTACAGTACAGTGTCAGACTTTTGGATCCCACCGTATGTATTTTTATCATTTAAAGGGTAACTAAACCCTAAACCAACTTTTTAAGTTAATGATCTGTAAGCATGGGGCTTTATTAGTACTGGTCATTGATTCAAGTAATTTTTTTGACATTTGTGTATAAAGTGTTTTAATTCTACAATATATGGTGTAAAAACGTCTGAGTGCTGCCCTCTTCAGGTTGAACGGTGGCTACTGCAGTTGAATTTTCCTATTGGCTGTTGCGGTACTTTGTGACGTAAGCGGTGACAGCTGACGTAAGCAGGTTCCAGCTCACTACGCCAGATTCATGTACATGTCGTCTTGCGACCGTGTGAGGAATAATAATAACATAGAGTCTGACAGCAGCTGTCAATTAATCCATCACTACGAGTCTTAGTTCAGCATGCCCCCTTAGTATCGTGTTGTATAAAAATGAAAAAGAACTTGTTTCCTTTGCATTATTCAAAAACACTGCATCTTTTTTGTTATTTTGACCAGTTGTCATTTTCTGCAAATAAATGCTCTAAATGACAATATTTTTATTTAGAATTTGGGAGAAAAGTTGTCAGTATTTTATAGAATACAAATTTTCATTTTACTTAAACACATACCTATAAATGGTAATAAATGGAAACTGGTAATTTTACAGTGGTGTCTTATTTTTCCCCAGAGCTGAGCTTGTGAGAAAAGAGTGAACAAAATGTTATGAGATTGTCTTTATTCTCCAGTGTGATTGTGCGGGACGTTTTCCAGGTACAGCCCAGCCTTTCCACATGGCTGTTTGGGGCTTGCGCATGGAAGCATCAGTACACCATTGATTTAATTAGGTCTCCATGTCCTCTGCCTGACAGAAGTTGATTAGAGGCGCCAGATGCCCCATGTGTAATTCCACTGCCAGCTGCCACATAGCTTTGCCAATACTCTATGATTAGTACCCACTGGCAACTGGGCACGGCACAGGTGCCAACTGGAGCCAGGAAAGAGAGGCATGCAGGCTGACGTCCCGCTGCACTAGTGTGCTACTGCCCAGGAGATGCTCAAAATGCTCAACAACGGAGGGAAACAGCAGGGGCACAGTGGGGCCAACCTGAGGGAGGGCGTCAGATCAGCGGCAGCTGTCTACAAACCATTTTAATATTGTTAAAGAGGTTTAAAAAAGATACAAACAGCTCTGCATTTGAAATAGTCTCATGCCATTAACAGCATTCAGTTTCAAACTGAATTTGAGTGCTGCATGCATTAAACGCATTTAATTAGTTGCAAACTCAAAGTGTTTTTGATGGTTATTGAGCTTGAAGCTGTAGCAAAAGGGGCACATCGAGAAGTAAGGCCATAAAAGAAGGTGACCATCTGCCCTCTGATTTGAAAGTGTGTATGTGTGCGTTTCAATGAACGTGTGTATATATGGTTGTGTGTGAATGTCTAAATCCCTCTCTCCATGCCGGCCCATGTGCTCGCTGAATGGGCAATGAAAAGAAGCCAAGTTCAGTGCCATAAAAGCAATGAGCATGCTCAATCACACCAGTGAATGCACAGGCATATACATAGACACCTACTGAGCAAACAATACACACATCTGTGCACATCTGTTTAAACCTATTGATGAGACAGGCCTTTAGCATTGCTCCGTTCAGCGTTTTTCCGCTCTTCAGAAAAGCTGTGCTTGTACTATGACGGCTAACGCTAATTTTAAACTGAAAAGCTGCAGGCTAAGCAAGGGCTAGATGATATGGTGGTATATATGGTAGAAATGTGCCAACCAGTGGATATTTTGCTATACTGTTTACAACCTGTAGCTATATTTGCAAGTCTAGGAGTAGGCAGGATTTTTACACATGTAAATTATATGATGCTTTATAGCATTAATGTGTGTAAAAATCACACAACTTGTCGCATTAATTATAATATATTAAAGTGCGATCACCAGTGTATATACTGTATATCGGCTATTTTACAACGACTTCAATAACAGCTCATCCACCGTTAAAACTATCCATTTCATAATATTAGTTTTACTGTTTTGTAGTAAGGGGCCACCAGGATGACCTGTTCCTCGTCCTCCCTGATCTTGCACAGCACCAGTGCAAGAGGGCTCACTGGGGAAATGCATACTTGCACAGCCCCTGGGGCCAGCTGTGTGCCAGCTGTCTGTCCCGAGAGGAGCTCCTGTCAGGGAGTACCAGAGCGGGCAGTGGGAGTTGTACTGGGAGGCAAAGGGAATATCTGTGCCATGCCGAATCGGTCCCAGATCAGCAGGCCACCATGGCAATTTATGTATGCTACCGTTCCGGTGCTGTCTGAATGGATCAAGACGTGCTTGCCCCGGATTAGTGGGAGAAACCTCTAGAGGGCAAGAGATACAGCCAGCAACTCTAGAACTACACAGAGGCGGAAAGACATCTTTAAAAAGACGCATCCTGAAAAGGATGTTCAACGCCTGCTGTGCATTGCTCTTTTATGAGTGGGAACTCAAACTCTTTTAGAGGAAATAAACTTTTTAGGAGGAGAAATACTCTTTCAGGCAATGCTTCTCGCTGTCGAAGCGCTCAGAGAGAGAGAATGCCAGCTGGAAACGTGCCGTAGATCTAACAGCAGTGCTTATCGCCAGTAGAGGTGAGTGGAACAGTGGTGAACTCAGCTTGCTGTTGCACAACTGTTCGGCTCCGAAGAATAATTATGGCTGACACTCACTGCCCCGCTTCCCTTTATACCCATATGTCCGGGGCGGGGCATGCAAATTCTGTCTGCCAACTTGACATTGGCCTTTTCTCAAGTTCAGAGTTACGTTCGGCGTCCCAGGAAGGGAAAATTTTGTCGGGCGATGCCAATAATGAAAAAAATTCCGAATATCGGCTGATTTATCGGCTTTTTTGATATATCGGTTGACCACTAAGTAGAACTCATACTCTGAAACAAGATTTTGGTCATACTCCAAACCCCTAGGCTCAGCTTCCAGACTCTTTACCCCTTCCTCAGCTGATTTAACATCATTTACTGCTAAATTCCATCACACATTACTTCACATCTATAATACTGAAGTTAATTACTTTTTGTTGGCTGAACTCCCATGATTCCAATATGTTAAGTATATAGTAAACACATTTTAGAGCCAGGAGATTTCACATGTGACCTCTCTGTCCTCCATAAGATAAGTTCTACATTTCCCTTATCTGCACAGACTGCCGGATCTTCCTGGAGTTGGATGCAGTAGCATTTTTATTAAGCTGTGTTCTCAGGAAATAGGCAGGATTCTTCTGCTGCAAATGTTCATAGCTACAGGAAACAGAGCCCTGTTCACTGGGTAACTGTTACTCAAACCAATGTGAAATCAAGAACAGGTGAAAAGAAAATTGAAAATTGTGCTTGTACACAGCTGACTGAATATGGTTGATGTAAAGGTGCTTTATGTTGTGGTTACCTGTGTAGATAAATCTGCCTGGTGTACCTTTGCAGAACTGTTTTGACTTGTAGGACAGAGTGACCTCCACAACCCCGGGAATGTGTCTTGGAGGAGTCTGAACACGTATGGCGTGAGGGGTTATAAGCTGAAAGAGTGAAAGAAAGAAAGAAAGAAAGAAAGAAAGAAAGAAAGAAATAAAGAAAGAAAGAAAGAGGGGTTGAGAACGGATGTGTTAAACTCAACAATGAATGCTATTCCACTTGCCAATTCTTGGGCTATTGTTGTCAAGAAAAAAAAATATATATTTTTTTATCTATTTGAGGTGTCAGTAAATACAACAAGATGAAATAAAGCAGATGAGATTATTATTACTCAGAATTTGTTCTTTAATAACTTCTATGTTAGGTTTTATGTATGTATAATCTGCATCTCATATGTTTTAAGCAATGAAAAAGAAATACAAATAGAGACAAATCAGATACTTTACTTGTTAACAAACAAATATAATATAGAGCTACTGTACTGTAATCTCAGTATATTTGCAGTATAAACTAGATCACTATCATCCTTTACTAAGAGAAAAATATAAAACTGGCTCAGTTTGTTTTCTTTTGTGTGGGAGAAGCTGACAGGGTAGATGTACTGGAGTGAGAGATGATTTCTTCTGTTTATTCTGTATGCTCACACAAATTTAGCTAGCCAATGAGAGTACATTCACAGCTGGAGGTGAAGACTGTCCCTATCATTGCCAGGGGTGTAAAAATACTCAGAAATAATACTTAAGTAAAAGTATGGATACTGAGTGAAATTGTCCTCAATTAAAAGTCCTTAAGTGAAAGTAAAATTATTCACATTTAAGTGTACTTATTAAAAAAATTTAAAGTATTAATAAAGTAAATAAGTATTGTAATAAGTATTAAAAAAGTAAAAAGTAATTTTTGCCTAGCTAGAATGAAATCAAGATATGAGATGTTAAATTTGTTTGGTTTGTTAAGTTGCCTTTTTACTGTTTCTGACGACTGTCAAAACAACCTGGTCTTAATTACATTTAGCAAAATTATTTTTATGTGGCCCGTTGAATACATAATACAGAAGTTTTCTGGTGGAATGAAACCTAGATGAGCTAAAACAACAATTACTTTTATCATCTTTCACACAAATCAAAAGTAAAATGGCAGATTATCAGTTCATAAACACTTACTTTTCGCCCTGTTCATATAAACACTTTTACTATAACGGATAACTAATTTAAAGATTTTCAAGCTTGTTTAAGTGTGATCACATTGTGTGGTAGCTCAACTGATAGAATGTAGCCTATGCAATACAAAGGACCGGGGCACGAGTCCTGAAGAGCACACGAGACAACACGTGAACCGAAAGTGTCATAGAAGCACCACAAAATTACGTGGTTGCTTCAGAAATTTAGTTTCATATCACATTTTCTTTTTATGACACTATCAGCTAGGTTTAGGGTTTAGGGCAAGGAGGTCAGTTTTGTTGATTTAAATCTTGAAAAAACTTTAACCTTTAATACTTTGTCTGTTCGGTAGAACATTTCACCTGCTTTTAGTCCCACAGAGTAGACATTTCAATTCGGAACTGCACTGAGACGTGTAACAAACCACATTATTTAATTTTGCAACAACGTTACCACAGTCACGCAATATTTGTTGCATGGGAGGAGGCACTCACAAATTGCGATGTCAAAGCACCCAGCCCCTTGAGACAGAGAAAGATCAAAACATTTCAAAATTAGCTTTGAAAAAAGTTAATAATGTTGTTGGTTTTGTGTATTTTCTTTTATGTTTGCTGCCAAACCTTGCTGTTGAGCAGATGGATAAATTCAATAAAATTCATAATTAATATTTGCTCAGATTAATTGTTTAAATCATTATCATTGCTGGTTTATAGTTATTATTATAATGAATAGTTGCCCAACACCAACAATAATAATTCAGCAAATAGGGAGTAGAAAATGTATATGATTTAAATATGAAGGCAAGTGTAGAATTTAATGACATGTACACATTTACAGTCATTTGTTTTTTTATATATATATATATATACTGTACTGTATATATTTGCAACATGAATGATAATTTTTGACTTCCTAAACTGTCCAATCTGTAGAGGTAGCAGGCGTTTATAATAAAGTTTTGGACAAAAACCGTCAGTGTTTCTCACTTCGTGCTCATAGTTTTGAATGAATACATCACATTCAGTCGGCAGTCACATACGGAGTAGTCGCACAAATATTTCATCGTATCCGAAGCTCAAATCAGATCCGAAATTTGGCTTCTGCAGATGGTTGGAACTCTACACAGTCAGAACTCACACACCGTGTGACACTCTATTTGAAAATGACTGACCTCTGGCCTGTCATCTGTAGCTTTGTTGGATGCAGTAAAAAGTCCAGTAAGACAAAAGATAATGATCTACAAAATGTAGGGAGCACATTTCAAGTTTAAATAAAATTGTAAGGAGTAAAATGTACTATTTTTTCTTTTGAAATGCAATTAAAAAAAAAAAAAATATTCAATTTAAATTGCACTTGAGTAAAGTAAAATATCTCAAAGCTTGCGGTGTTTGCGCTCAATCCTTTTTCAAGAGGAGCCTTGCCGCTACAAAGCAGCAGTGAGCGCTCTGTTTCCCTGCAATATCTCGGTCACATTCAAAGCCAGCAGCAGCGATGCTGCTTTACATGGCTTTAAACTATCCATTTCATTGCTCACTTAGCTGGGCTTTCATATGCCAGACACTGCACTTCTCACCTCTCAGATAAATATGGAATTGTCAATGAGAGGCTTTTTATAGAATTACCTCTTTCATCTGGCTGCTCTCAATACAAGCAGTACAGAAAATCAGCTCAAAGAAAGAATGAGTAAAAGAAGATAGAGACAGACAGGAAAACAGACAGATTTGACCAAAGACACGACCAAAACAATGCAAATAACAAAGCTCTTAATCTGAATTTGGTAACACTTTACAATAAAGTTCCATTTGTTAACAATAGATAACAATATTATTAAACACAAACTAACAATGAAAAATACTGTGACGAGGAGGAGGGCATGACCAGGCAGAGAGGATGCACGCCCAGTGCTGAGTTGCCCAATCAGCGGGAGAGCGATAAAAGGAGGAGCCGGGGACGCCACAGATAGAGAAAGAGAGTCGCTATGATTCAGTTTTAAGTTGGTGTCTCATTAAAGTTTTGTTGAATGTTAATTTGGTTCCCGCATCCTCCTTTCCCGAACATTGTTACAGTGGTGCCAAATCCCGGGAAAGGAGGAAGGGCACGCTGTCCGGGAGAACTCGCCGCTGCCATTTGCCAGGAGATGGAGGAGCTGCTGCTGTCCACCAGGAGGAGGAGGATCCGTTGCCATCCACCAGGGGAGTCGCTGCCATCCACCAGGAGCTGGAGGGACTGCTGCCATCCACCAGGGGATGAAGGACCCGCTGCTGTCCGCTGGGGGATGGAGGAACCGCTGCCGTCTGCCAGGGGATGGAGGAGCAGCTGAGGTGGGCGGCGTGCCCGCTGGAGTCAAAGAAGAGTGTTTTCTTCTCTCTCCCCTAGTATGTGACGAGGAGGAGGGAGTGGCCAGGCTGAGAGGATGCACGCCCGGCACTGAGTTGCCCAATCAGTGGGAGATAGATAAAAGGAGGAGTCGGGGATTCCAGAGAGAATGAGAGACATGAAGCCGAGAGTGCGTGCGTGAGTGTTTTATGTTGCTGTGTTTTCAGTTTGATGTTCTGTCTAATTAAAGACTTGTTGAATGTGGATTCGGCTCCCGCTTCCTCCTTTCCCGAACGAGTAGAGATCCATTACAAATACTTTTACAGCATTTATTAGGTTTATTTTTCAAATCACATTGACTTTTGTTTTTGTTTTGTTTTGGAAATGAGATAGATAGATGGATTAGATAGATATTCTCTGAAAACAAGTCTTATTATCTCATAAACTTGTGATTTTCAAGTAACTAGCCTGTATTAAGGATGTTGTTATTTAGATATGGATATTTCTTATTGGAAAACAAGATTAAAAATAGCTATTGCAGTAATTGTAGTTGAGATGGCTCAGCACAAATTTTTAAATACAACATTTATAATTTCATCTTCTTGAAATTCATTTTGCCATTGCCAAAATGGGCAACATTTGCCAAATTAATTAATGTTGTGGCTGTGATGTCACCTGTTGGATCATGGTACAGTAGAAGTGAACATGACATTTATTGCACCATTTTCACAACTAAAGTTTGGAATACAACAGAACTCATAACATGGAAACGTAACTGACCTCACTCCAGACCAGCATGGTGCCAAAGATGACCTGTAGACCATCAAAAAAGTTATCTCCAATGATGATGACTGTGGCCCCCCCTGTCGTCCAGCCTTCACTGGGACTGATGGCTTTAATGCAAGGAGTGGCTGTTTTAAAGATTTAAGAGAGAAAATGACAGAAAGAGAAAGGGAGAGGATTGGAGGTAGGAAAGCAAGAGAACCGAGAAAAGAATAAGTAAGAGGAGATATTCACACTTCGTAGTGGCCATCAAAATACAATAAACTGCTTGTTAGCGCCCCTTACATCTTAAAAAATGCATTTGCAATATACATTAATTATGAATGTATGTATTTGACTGTACGCATCACAACACCTGAAAAACCATTATACAAAAACAGTGTCAAGAACCATCAGAATAAACATCTGAACCCAGCCAGCAAATCATCACTTGTGCACATCACCTGTGCCATCATTTCATGCACAGTCGATATACTTGGGAAATGAATCTAAACCTGTGCCACTGATTTTTTTCCTGATTAGCAAATAGATTTATGAGCTACACTCTGTTAGGAAGGTTTAGGCACAGCTTAATGACAAGTGACTGACTCATTAAAGTCGTCACATATGATTAGACTGTGGCCATTCCTCTGTGCCGTCCCCATATGCTTCCTGACAGCGGTGTGAGCATGAGAGATGACATTCGCTCACCGATCATTTATCTCAATCTACCAGCATACTGTAGGAACATGGTTCAATGCTGTGGCTCCCTGGTAATCACTTTCAACCTTTGATCATTTCACAAGCTGTGTTGGAACTGTTTGATGCATATTGCACACAAATCTGAAAAGCACTAGCATGATCTAGGAAGCTCTAATCTGATTGGCTGGATGCAACTTCCACAAGTAGGAGCATACAGGTTTTTCTTTTTTTTATCAATTTGCCTCTAAAACAAATATGTTTCCAAGGTACTGGGTGGACAACAAGCTGTTTTGGGATTAAATTATTACTTCAATTGCCAAATTTTGCAAATTGAGTGGTATTACTTTTTCAAAGTTTTGTTTGAGGCACTTTTGCCAGTTGCACACTGTTTAGGATTTTGATGGTCCTTTATGTTTGTTGCTTGTCAGAAATGTAAAAATTATGATCCCAGTGAGATCCTGGAAAAAGCCATGGCACACTGTGCGACATTATATTCTGCTCTGTTTTTTTTGTTCTGTCTGTGAAATAGTCTGCATTTATTTTCTGTAATGTACTTAGTTAAAGCAATTTTTTTACAACTTTTACATGAGTTTTCTGTACAAACGTTCATGGAGACTGCCACTGCATCATTAATGATTATTTTTCCCCCTTGCTGGTCTATTATTGTGGTATGAAATATTTCCTATAAACCTGCCCCTAAACAGCATGTAGGAACAATATGAACAACGATTGATCATTTTACATTTTAGTCAGATGGCTTTTCCTGTCTAAATAGATGGATCTTGGCCAGAAATAGCTGCAATACAGACCAGACTTTTGCCATTAGGTCTGGTTACTTGAGACTGCCTCCAATAGTATATGGCAGAGAGGAGCACTGTTTCACAAATCCAAAGATGCACAGATTTGTTGACCAAACTGAGAGCAATTGAATGACAACATGGTTAGTGAAACATGGGAATGGGACACAATGGATAAGGGGCTTTCAGCATCAGGCCCCTGACACTACTTATGAAAGGCGCAATTCCCCTTTGTGTGGACATAATTAATGAAATCTTAGGGTCAGACAGAAAGATCAGTCTGTGATAACTTCACAATAGCACCACAACACCTCCCAGCCCCTCCTTCCTCCCCTTTAGGGAAGTTTGGGGACCATGAATGCTAATTCCGGTTGATTATACACATAACTTTATTAAATATTACACTGACCCCATGTGTGTGCACGAAGGGATAGGGCCAGGTGTGAGCGCTCTTTTTATGGCACTCATGCAAATGCCATGTACGTCGTAGTTTGCCAGTCACACAGAAATCCCGAGTCCTTACAGCAGTCAATCAAAAGGCCAGGCGCCCTGGGATACTCTGAGAAAACAGCAGCCAGCCATAATTATTCAACACCATAATGAGTTTAAATTTAATTTCAGCGTGTTGAACTTTGGCATCGGACTCTAAAGCTTGGTGTCTCAATGAAGGCACTTTAACCGACTAATTACTGCAGTTCCAATTTGCTGCAGGATTTAAATAGAGGGAAAAGACATGATGGGGTGAAACGAAAGAAAAATACGAGTCCTCCAAGGCAGCTGTCGATAGCAGAGAAGGGGAGAGTCTGTCACAGGCTATCATGTCTTCCCTGACTCTGGTAAGGGGACTGAACACAAAATATTTAACAAGCCTTTCAAATACGGCTCTGACTGTAGGCTGAACTCCTGCTAGGCGACTAGGGCTATAGTAATATTGTGCATCTCCTGTATGGTAGTGTACCTAGCAGAAGCAGACGTTTGGCTATCCAGAAACACACCAGAGGTGCTTATAGGACCTGAACATAGATGAGACAAGGCTGTAGGTACTACTCATAGCTCACACTAATGTGTGTGTCAGCCAATGGCAATGCCTTGGGAAGCATTAGTTAAGATTATAGCAGGTTACATTGAGATCCTGAACAAGGCAGTTTCAACGGCAGGGGAAAAAGAAACCTGGCAACTCCCTGCCTGTACTTTATTTATTTATTTTTTAAAAAAAAGAGGTTTTCAGGGTCAAACTGAATAATTTCATAGGACAAAAACATAACTTTCTTTATAACTTTTCATGTAAAAACATATCTAAAAATCCTTAAAGCAAGATAAATGTACTTGACTTGAGTTATTGCAAAACTGCATAAGATATAAAGAATTGATTTTCTTATTTTTCTTATCCCATTGGCAAAGATATGTGATATGTGTATAAAGCATAAATCTAAAAAAATATAAATGTTAATTTAAATAATAATAATAATACTTATTTACAGTGATGCATGTCTCTGGAAGACCTTCAAAATCCTCCAAAATCATAATTTTTCAAATGTAATATTTACAGTGTCCTGCCATTCTGTCATTTTGGCAAGATTTCCTGGAGATATATTGTCTTTTAAATAGGGTATTAAATGTTTTAGATTAAAGGACAAGACTTTAAAGACAAGAGCATTTCAATAACCCCAAATATACAATCCAAATCTTCTTACACCAAAATATCACAAACATTTTGCATGTCAGCCATGTTGTAATTTTCACAAGTGGTGTAATCCACTTTGTGACTGCAGGGCCTACCCTGGCTCGCCTGTGATCTTTTTGTAGTAGCAATACTGAGGGTGACTGCTGGGCATAATGCAATTTGGCGGCGTGATAAACCAGGAGAGATGAAGAGGAATGGTTGAGCAATCTGTGATGGTAATCTTGGCCTAAGACGACTCTATTGCAGGGTGCTGAAATTGTGCACGGATTAACCAGATGGAACGTGAATCCATCTGATAAGATTAAACTTTGGTGCCTCCTCTGCCGCCATCTGTTCCCTTATGCTGTATATGCGCATACATACACACACACAATCTCACTTAAATGCACACACTCAATCTTAGACATACAAACACAATAAGTCTCACTTCTACAACTAACATTCTCTTAGGCCTGCAGACACTCCTTTCCACAACAGTGCATTTGTGACATGACCTCATGTATTGGTGCCCCCACTTTACCCTAGTCTCTGCAGCCCTGAGCAATCAACACACACACAACACACACACACACACACACACACACACACACACACACACACACACACACACACACACACACACACACACACACACACACAGTTGTGTTTCCATGTTTTATGGGGACTTTCCATAGACATAATGGTTTTTATACTGTACAAACTTTATATTCTATCCCCTAAACCTAACTCTACCCCTAAACCTAACCCTCACAGAAAACTTTCTGCATTTTTACATTTTCAAAAAACATAATTTAGTATGATTTATAAGCTGTTTTCCTCATGGGGACCGACAAAATGTCCCCACAAGGTCAAAAATTTTGGGTTTTACTATCCTTATGGGGACATTTGGTCCCCACAAAGTGATAAATACACGCTCAAACACACACACACACACACACACACACACACACACACACACACACACACACACACACACACACACACACACCATGTCTAACAGAACAGGATCGTTAGCTGGAGGGAAGTTGAAATGTTTTGAAATTGACACAATAATGAACAAGCGTGGCTGAGCAGAGCTGAGTGGGGAAAGTGCTACACTGCAGGCATGCTGGTTATGATCAAACCCTAACACAATCTGTGGACATTTTTCAAATTTTAGGTGCATTTTCTTACATATTTTTGCAAAATAAATTTCCAATACTTTTCCAGTAATTCATGATGACCGATCTAAGAACTTTGGACATTGTTTTCAAAAACAGCAAACTCTAGCTGATTAAATATTTTAAAGCTGAGCATAACTAGATATAGGCTATATTCACTCTTGAAATGTCCAAGACTTTTCCAGGCCTGAAAATAACCATTTTAAAGTTTCTTGAATGACATGAAACTTTAGAAACCCTGTTTGGTGGAAAATCAGCAAAATAAATGTAAACTACACTATTATTGGTAGCTACAAGCAAAATCAAATATTTAGTAATCTAACATGCAAGGGTTTTGGGATGTGAAGATCTTGGTGATGAGGCTTCCCATTTCTGCAGAAATCTGCTGAGCATTTAGATGCAGATTATGTCTGGACCTAGTTGTTACAAAAAACTGATGTTGAATGGTAAAGATTTGTCTTCCTGAGTTCACGCATTGCCCTCCGTGAAAAATACTTCTGGATTGCCATGTTTTATATTAGACATAATCAGGAATGATAATATAAGACAGTATGTCTCAGGCATAATATGCTTTCTTTCAAGTTTGAGAGAGAGAGAGAGAGAGAGAGAGAGAGGGAGAGAGAGAGAGAGAGAGAGAGAGAGAGAGAGAGAGAGAGAGAGAGAGAGAGAGAGAGAGAGAGAGAGAGAGACAAAATAAATCCCCAATTTTTTTTTTTAAATATGTTCAGGCTTTAAGAACACTTTTTAATCTTCTCTATGCAATGGAAACTATGCTTAAAGACAGAAGACTTCCCCTGGAGAATAGATCAAGTGATTTAACACAAGAACTCGATCATCATCATCAAATCATCATAATTCAAATCCTTAGTTTCTCATCACAAATATAGGTTAACAGTCCAACAGAAAAATATGTTCTTCCCTAGAGTCATCCCAGACCTAAATGAGAAAATGATTGGATTTGATTGCAACTGAGGATCAAATCAGTGCTCAAATCATCTCCACATGTTATTAGAGGGATTCAGGAGGCCCATACTATAACCTGTGAGAAGCCCTACACTATTGAGAGATGGGAAACAGCAGATAAGGCCACATGTCGCTCAGAAATAAATGTGCTGTGCTTAAGCCTCAAAGGTCTCATAAGACACATGTTCAAATCTAAAGCGAACAGGCCACTTGGGGAATGCAGCATTCTCTGCTCTTTTCTTAGTCACCGCAAGACGACCTTGTGGGTGCTTGAAGAGAGCCCAGCAATGCTATGCTGCAATGCCACTGCTGAAATAATTTTTGCCAGTTAAATGGACAGTTCACCCAAAAATGAAAATTCCATCATCATTTATTCACCCTGAAAAAGATGCAATGGGAGTGAATGGTGACTTAGTTAGCATTCTGCCTAACATCTCCTTTTGTGTTTGACAGAAGATGGGAAGTCATTCGGGTTGAAACAGCATGAGGGTGAGTCAATAATATTCCATTTTGGTTCAAATCTGGTTAGGTCTCTACTAAATCGGGTTAGGTTTACTTTCACATTCTTCTTCTTTTGTTTTTGGCAATTCACATTCTTCATGCATATTACCTCCTACTAGGCAGGGAGCAGTATTTTTAGTAAAAAAGGACATACATATTGATCTGTTTCTCACCCTCATCTATCATATTTCTTCAGAAGACATGGATTAAACCACTGGATTTGTATGGATTCATTTTATGATGCCTTTATTTCCGTTTTGGAGCTTTACTGTTCTGACCACCATTCACTTGCATTGTGTGGACCAACAGAGCTGAAATACTCCTCTAAAAATCTTTGTTTGTGTTCAGCAAAAGAAAAAAAAAGTCATACACATCTGGCATGGCATAGGGAGAGTAAATTATGTTCATTTTTAGGTGAACTATCCCTTTAAGCTCTGTGTGTTTTTGGCCTTTTTGACATTTTGACACACAAATATAAGTGAATCTGCAAATCTTAATGATACATTTGTTGGATTAAATTTACACACATTTTAGGGGACAGCTGACCACGCATCTCTAAATAATTTCTCTGTTGACGCTAGGAAAGAGTACAGTGTTAGTCATGATGGGCAACCATCTGTGCTAATGTAGCACAAAAGCAAAATTAAACCTGAAACCATTGAAACTACATTGAGTGTAACAAAGTTACAAATATCTTTTATGCCTGCTGTCTAATTCCTTCACTGTATCACTTCCTTTGCCTCTTAGTCTCTATCTGTGATATACACACAGTGACGTACTGTAAAAAAGATGTGCATGAAATGATGGCCAAGACATTTAACAATCACACTGAGACAGATAGACAAACACATACGGTATACACTTACCGTGTTCCAGGTATGATGGTGTGCCCTCAGAAGGGTCCAGTCTGCGAGCTCTGCGGCCATGTTTAGAGTTATTGTGTACAAACATGTTATCAGACACAGCTAGCACATGACCGTCCACACTGACCGTCGTAGACACCACCACCTGTAGGAGACAAATGATGACAGGAGATGACTTTTCTACATTTGACTCACAAAACACACTCTGTTCTTAAATAAAATGTAGCTAAACAAACAATTGAAGTGTTGAAATAACACATATTCACTAGTTCTTTTCCAAAACCTAGTGACCTACCTACAGAGGCAGCCCTTAAGGCATCACAGGAGCACTCACATAAAAATCCAAGATGGCATGAGGCAAGATAAATGGACTTCAGATTTTATTCAATACTGAAATGTTTTGACATTAAACAGTTCTGTGTAATTGACAAATTACCAGTTTACTTAATATTTTTATGCTATGTGTTTTTACGCTCATTATTGTATTGCTATGTTAGCTTAGCAACATGCTAATGCCAAACTCTATTGAAATCAAAAGTTAAATCTCCTTTGGACTAGCTGTATATGAAGAGTCTTCCAAATCTGTGACTCACAGTATGACGTTCCATGATGGTTAGGAGCTGCCTATGTAGGCAGTATGTGGAGAGACATCACAATAGCTTTTGGAACAGAGCTAGAATATGTGTGTAAGTAACTGCTGACTGATCAATTGACAAACAAGCACATTTCACCAGAGAGCCTGGAACAATGACAGCAGCTAACAGCTCTCAGCTTGTAATGCGGGATGCCACACACAAAGAGTGCTGAAGACAGAGACCGGAGTTATCCCCTGGCAACTGAGGAGCCTCTTATTTAAATGACTCGCAGGCTTTGAGAGGTCTCTCGATCTCGAGAGAGGAAGGGGCTTTATGAGACTTGAAAAACACAGCTTGCATTTTCCCTGTTTTGGATGAGCATATCAGCGTGAGTCAGTGTATCAGTCAAAAGAAGTTCAAATCTCTCTCGCGCTGTTTTTCATGCGATTCGTGTAAGCTGCTCTGACCACACAGAGAAAGACAGTTTCGGAGTTTGTGCTTATTTATACAACCCGCTTCCTTTTTGTTTGAACTTTAATAAAGAATGCATTAAAAGACATAACGCCGGGTGTTTCCTTTTTAGATGCTTTGACAGGCAAGTTTTGCTCAAGAAGAACGCCAGGTACTGCTCCGCTTTATTTCACATCACAACAACACCACTTCTGAATTGACTTATTTTGTAGTATAATTCCCTCATACTTTCCAAACCACATCACCTTAATCTGTTTGGAAAGTTTGGAGTGTGTCTGGACAGAGAGCTGTGCTTTCTTCCTCTCCTCAACCAAGCACGATCTGAAGTGCTTCTCTCCCGCATCATCATAAGTGTTTCAAATTATTTAGTGTTGCGTTAAATGAGATCAAATGACTATTCAACAACAAAAATTTTGTTGACCATTTTTAACTGTCAAATCCTTAGATTCTCATCACAAATATAGGTTAACAGTCCAACAGTAAAAAAATGTCTTCCCTAGAGTCATCCCAGACCTAAATGAGAAAATGATTGGATTTGATTGCAACTGAGGTTCAAATCAGTGCTCAAATCATCTCAACATTTTATGATGTCAAAAACTCAGATTATTCGTTTCAGCCCTAAAAACTAGTGCTGTCTGATTTGGCCAACTCTTCTTTGTAATGAACCGCTCCAAACATTTTGCATATCGGACTGAACACCACGGTCGCAACAGTTCTCGAGTCAACAGTACACCGAACTGAGAAGCATTGTGTATGCAGATTATATTTTAAGTTGTTATGAGCTGGATTCTGTTTTTTGTAAAAAGGAGGAGTATAAAGTGAAGTTTATTCACTTTGTATGCTTTAGACACACAATATCAACGTCTGTGCATCAGTGCCTGTATTGAGTGCTTTGCAAAACTTTAATGTAGGAATCTTATCGAAGATGTAATCAATAGTTGGCAGGATCCCTGAATGAAACACTGATGAAAATAAACACCCTAATTATTATAACTTAATTGAATGAAATGTAATAAACAGCAATATGAGCTCACATATGGTCTTACTTGAAAATGTTTGAGCGTGTATTCCACAACGCTGGGTTGATAGCATTTATTACTAGTGAATTCATTACACGATGATGTAAAAGTTTTTTTTAACCAGTACATTGAAATGAACCGTCCAAAAGAACCGGTTCCCAGAAAATAATCCATCTTCAAAACTTCCCATCACTATTAAATTTACATGAGCTAATGATGTGTTAAATCTCAAGAGCGTAATTTCTGTGCCACTAGTGTCACCTAACATATCACTCCTTGCCTGCCATTATTTTAAAAACAAATAGTCCCAAACCCATGCCAATGGTAGAGCCAAAGGTGCTATGTCGGGCTGGTTGCTCAAAAAAACAGAACAATGTTTTAATAGTGCCACATTGCCACAGTATTTACACTTTTTGAGGAGATCAACCTACATAGATGTCTCCACATTTTATGATGGGAAAGGAGAAAGCATTTTAAAAGGGAAAAATTACACACTTCAGATTTAAGCATTTTTTTTTTTTTTTAATATTACAAATGTTAATATAAAGTGTTACCAGTGGTACCATCTGAGACATCTGCAACATGCACCACTAACAAAGTAAATGGCTAAATGCAATTCTGTCACTTCCTTACAAATTTTGTTTGAAGGGTATTTGCAGTCCTACCTGAAAGCGGCGCATGTCTCGTGGGTTTCCTGCATTCTTTAGGCAGTTCTGGTTGCATTTGAGGAAGAATTTCAAGAAAAACCTGGAAATACACAGAATAAGGGCATCTATGAGAGACAAGAATTTTGCTCATGAAGCTGGCGCAGATATGACTGTAAAGATGTCAGTATTGTGTGGTATTGACAACGAAATGTTACTGTATGTGTCATCACACGGGACGAGTTAACCTTACTGCATCCTCCTACTCTGTGCATAAATTAAGGTCAGAACTACTTGCCAACACACACACACACACACACACAAACACACGCACACACACACACACACACACACACACACACACACACACACACACACACACACACACACACACACACACACACACACACACACACACACAAATGGAGTAAAACAGTGGTCTTGGAAATTAAGAGCAGACCATCTGTCAAGAGGCCAGAACCATGCCTTCAGCTGAGAGAAAGAGAAGAAAGCAAGATAAGGAGATAGACACAGAGAAATTGGTTGAACAGTATTTTTAGGGGTCACTAAAAACAGCATCCGGATTTGTGCGATTTCCCCATACAATGTGACCATTATGACAGAATAGAAATGTAACCATAGTAGAATGATCTCTAAAGCCTTAATAAATATTATTCAGTAAAGCAGCTAGTTGTTACAGTTGCTGTGTACATGAGATGACATGAGAGACACTTTACAATAAGGTTCCATTCGATAACATTTATTAATGCATTAGGTATAACATACAAACAATTAACTATTATTTACAGTATGAATTAGTCTTTGTTGATGTTAGTTTACAAAAATACAATTGTTTGTTAGTTCATGTTAGTTCATAGTGCATTTACTAATGTTAACAAATACAAATTTTGATTTGAAAAATTTATTAGGATGTTGAAGTGAACATTAACTGAGATTTATAAATGCTGTAAAAGTATTGTTCAGTGTTAGTTCATGTTAACTAATGTTGTTAACTAATGTTAACAAATTGAACCTTATTGTAAAGTGTTACAATGAGAAGTAATAAATTAAGTATCAACCAATATCAGTCGACCAACAATCTGAATTATAAGGGATTGGTGGTTATGACCTTGCTTGTGTTGACATATCCTGTTAACATTACTGATGTAACTGAAAATACCTACAGTCTGTGTACTTAAATTAAGATGGGTACAAATTTATATAATAGTTAAATTGACAGTTCACCCAAATAATGAAAATTCTCTCATCATTTATTTACTCTCATGAAATCCCAGGTTTGTATGATTTAGTTTCTTCTGCAGAACACAAACAAATATATTTTTAGAAGAATAACAGCTTTGTAGGTCCTCACAATGCAAGTTAAGATATAGATTAAACCACCTGAGTCCTATGGATTATGTTAATGCTGCCTTTATGTGCTGTTTGGACCTTCTGAGTTCTGGTCACCATTCACTTGCATTGAATGGACCTACAGAGCTGATATATTCTTATAAAAATCTGTGTTTGTTTTTAGCAGAAGAAAAAAGTCAAACACATCTGGGATGGCATGAGGGTGAGTAAATGATGAGAGGATTTTCATTTTTGTGTGAACTATTTATTTAATGTTTTATCCAGTGGCCTCCTTAGTTTGCTAATTAGTGCAGTATTTTTTCTAATTATTAGCAGAGTGAGGTCTCTCTCTTTCTTTCTTCATTCATTGCTTGACATTCAATACACTGCTTTAGATGAGGACCCATGTCTGTCTGCAGAATCTATCCACTATTTTATTAGCTTTCTTTAATTACACAGACACATAAGGACAGCAGCTTCGGTGGCATTCAGTAAACTGATCACAGTCACAAGCAGTCACAAGCCAGTAGTGTGTCACTACCAGTTAGAGTTGTGATTACTGCACATACTGAGGTGTAGACCACATCCACATTAATAAATGTTTAGTTTCTTAACATCATCATTTTCATCGTCATCCCTCTCTCATGCCTTTTTTCCTATTATTTTTCAGCATGTCAAGTGGAAAGTACATATTATATTAATGTGTATACATGTATACTTCAAATCTAGCTATATCTTACTGCTCAGTGAGTATGTTTGTACAAATATGTATCTCTGCGTGTCTGTAATCCACAGTGTTGTTTGGGTAAACAGATTAGTCCTACAGGCCTCTTCTATAATATAATTTAAGAACTCTAAGCTGCGGCTTTCTTCCCCACTGATTCCCTGCTGCTACTCACCCTGTCTGAGCTCCCTTGACCTGTCCCTTATTCTTCCACGCTCTCGCTTTCTTTCTGCCTGCTTTGTGTGGAGATAAGTCTGGGCTTAACCTCATCGCTGACATCACGCTCTCATAGTCCTCCAAAATCCCCTGCAAAACCCTGGGTGCCCTCACTTTAGGAAGACATTCTCCCCCCAATCTTTGTCTGGCATTCCCTATACTCTATGGATTTGTCCTTCTGGTCTCCTAACTGCCACGTTCAAACATTTTCACACCTTTCACACATACATTCACACCACTTTTAGAGGTCCTCATTCACATGTGTAATGTGTATATAGTTTGACTTTCCTGACCTCGTAGCTCCATTAGCAATACTAAGAGTACTCTGATGCTTGCCGAACAGAGAGGGGACATGTAATCACACGTGTAATGTTTAATAAAGTGTGCCCTCCGCAGGGCACTTCGAACAGGGACCTTATGCTTTTAGAAAAGATTGGACGGCACATTGCAAATGACACAGCTAAGAGCACTTAAATTAGAGAGGGTTATTACCACAGTCAACGTGTGGAAGAGGGCAGCGCTCCAAGTGTGTGATGGGTAGAACGAGTTGGAGTCTGAGCAAAGAGCCTGACCTGTAATACATACTCCTCTGCTTAATAACTGTTACCCTGTACTTTTACACTTATCAGACAAGGCTGCTGATGAAAGTCTAATGAAAATGAACTAGTCAGAGCTGTGGTGTAGAAAGTAACTCACTTGCTAATGACTCAAAGCTGATGGCTCACATGGGCCCGAGTTCAGATCTGGCATTCCCCCCTCGCTCTCCTTCACTTTCCTGCATAACTCTACTGTCCTCTAAAACAGCTGTGTCTCACATAATGTCAGAGTATTTATGGCATTTGATGAAGAAAATACTTCTTGTTAGTTAAAAAAGTTATTTAGGTAGGCAGGTAAGTAGAACGAATATATGAGTATGAACATACTTCATACGGGAATGCGGGCATTGTCCCGTGATGTGAATCTATGAGTCAAGACATAGTAACAACATAGTAGCCGCAAAAGTAACTCAACACAAGGAACAACTGTCTTGGTGTATATATAGCACTTCGTGTTGAAAAGAGGTGCCAAACTTGTGGTTTTCTGCCACTTTATTGTTATTTAGCATTTTAAACCTGAGCATTTTAATGCTCCTATGGCATACTGAGATGGTAAATTGTCCATTGGTTGCTCATTTCAGAATATCTCCGGATGTAGTAGGTCATCCCGTTGTTTTCACCCTCTGTATTATGAATACTATGGATTCAGACGTACAACTCATTTGAAATGTGCTTTTGGCATACTATATTATAGGGAAGTAGGCATATTTGGATGTGGGTATGACTCCCTACTAATGAGTAATCAGTATATCAAGTGTAATATATAAGGGAGGCATACAAAATGTGCAATGGTGGGGTCCTCTAGAGCCAGGATTGATAAACACTGCTCTAAAATAAAGGCCTAAATTAAAATTTATAAAGAAACTGAAAAAAGGCAGAGAATACAGACGATGTCATGGATGAGAGAGAGATTCCAAGCATGAAGGGAGAAAAAAGTGCATCTCTGAGAAAAAAGTGAAGGATGAATTAAAGAAGCAGTTAAGAAAGGGGTGATGGGGTTGGTGTAGGCAGGGTTAATGTAATCCTCAACAAATTGACTTTTGACCTCAGTCTGTCTAGGGGTCACATCTGTCTGCTGGCTGGGCTGCTGTGCTCTGGCCCACTAATTAACTCTCCTACAGGGTGAACAGCCAACCGTTCACTCATGTGCCATTCTCCCTCTTAAAATGAAGCCTGTTATGCAAAAGTAGATGTCAAATTAAACTGTTAGAAAACATTGATGCAGAAAAGTGGTCTTTACAATCAGACACCCACTCAAAGTGCTACGACTGCAGAAAGCGCCTCAATAAACGAAAAATTATCCTATCTTAAGCTGCGTCTAAAAGCACATAAAACCAAATCAAATCGCCCCTTGTGTTTGCATTGATACTTTTAGCCCAAGTCACTACCATTATTGATTTAAATGCATTGGACTGTTGCTGTGATGGTGGTTTCAAATGAGTGATGGCAGCATACAGAAAAAACGGCTGATCTGGAGTCAGCACTAACTAAGGCAATGTGGCATTAGAGCATGTGGCATGTGTGAGTATGGTATTACCCACACTCTCAGTAAATGAGACCAAGTCAACGGCACCAGCCATCAATTATTCAAAGGCTGAGATGGCAATTATGGCACTGAGCACAACCAACATGAATATTTTATGAAAGCTAACGCAGACCATAAGAGTGCAAGAAGGAGAGAGAGAATATAAATGTGTCCATTTCTGGGAGATACAGCCAATGCCAATTCTTGCCATGAAGCAACACTCAAAGTGCCATTCCGTATGGCATGATATCTCTCTTTATTCGCTATCGCCTCCTCTCTCCTCACCCTACACCATCTTCATTCCCGTCTCCCATAATGCCTCAGTAAAACAGCAGCGTGGGCTTTCTTTAATGGGAGCAGGGCAGATGTCTTCTCAAGTCAGCTCTCCATTACCTCTACTGTGTGGGCATGATAGGAATGTTGCATTTGTTTAAAACACAGAGTTTGAGTTGTGGCTAATTGAGTAAGGCGACACCACATTGACGAGTGACAGGCTAATCTTCTGAAAGCTGGGCAGCCCTGTAACTCGCTGTCCATTTCAGCCTCTGTTTGCCAGTCACTCTCTCTCTCTCTCTCTCTCTCTCTCTCTCTCTCTCTCTATGTAAGCCCCTCTCTAGATAAACACATTGCTCATGCTTCAAAAATATACACATGCACCAGTGACCCTCCCTCCCTGAACACTCTCTAATTTGCTCTTAACTGCTTCAAGACCAGATACTACAAATAAAATATGAAAACAAGTTGAGTTCAACAATCCGAAAGCTACAAGAAGTGTAACCTTCCCATCTCGCCGCCTCCAGGCAAGCCAAGACACTGAGACAAGTTGTTCTGACAGCTCTAAAATTGCTTACAATATACATCTCCAAAAGATCTGTCCTGGACTGAACAAAAAAGAAAAGAAATATCACCGGCTTGCTTAGCTGGTCTCTCAGATGTCTGATTTTCTCCTCCTCCCTCCATTTATTATGGCTGGATTTCTGCACTGGCCTGCGAGTTTGCAAAATGCACCCGAAGAAGTATTTCAGAAAAAAATAAAGAGGGAGAAACAAGAAACACCAAGCGAACAAAGAGAATTCTCTTCTCATAGCAAGAGAGAAGAAATCTCGCTCTGTATCTTTCATTTTCAACAAATGCTTCCTCAGAGTGCTTCAGTAGGCAGTGACCTTTTTTTGTAGCATTATTTGTATTTCACACTACTTTGATGAGCAAGGGCTCCGAATTTGTATGAATTAATTTATTCATTTGACAAAGTTTCAGTTTTTATCAGCGACTGAAAACAAAATGTTTAAAAATAAATTTGTTCCAGTTCAAAAGTTCCGCAGCCTCCTTTCCAAATGGGTATCAGTTAGAACATAATAAAAGAACGGTTAATAATGTTGTTTTTTAAATGACAGTACTCTGCGTGGAGAGGTGCGTGAAATACCATTTGCAGCATTGGCAGATCTCACAAGAGAAGGAAGCATTCTAGTCTGGAAAAACAAGCTCAAAATAAGCCACTTGCCTCAAAATAAACAACAAATTTGCAATTTATCACAAAATAAATAATAACAAGCATAGAGTTAATTAACAGTTAAATAAAATGTATGATTCTAATGGTGTGTACACATACAATGGTTCGATGTGAAGAAGAAGAGGTACCAGTACGTCTTGCATTTCATTATGACAAGTAGCTCGCGGCTTGCTATACTAAGCTGCATTACATAATAGCCTGATCGAGACTATTTGATCCAACCACAATTATTGAGAACCTTAAATACTAACTACATTTTACTTTCTAAACAAGGACATTTTAAGTGAATATAAAAGTACCATTATTACCATAACCACATTGTGTCTCATTATCCAATCTTGTTGTATTATCTGAGCACTTCAAATGAACATTGGACCGACCGCACTTATTCAGAGCCAGTGGCATAACTTAATTCTTACGGGACCATTTAAAGAAACTGCTGGGTCTTCTTCTTGGGAGGCCTTGGACATTTTTCTTCACCCATCGGGCCTGCGGTTGTTTTCATGGTTCCTTTTAGTATGCCCCTGTTCAGAGCAGTTTCTGAAGAGCGCATGAAGGTAAAGTACCGCATGTCCTTTACAGAGGTTTGCTCCAAACTCCCACGAAAATGCAAGCGAGGATTTTGATAGTGAACGCAAAGTGGTCTGTTTCACTTTAATTTAATTTTTGCGTAATGGCAAAAGTTTATGGATTAATTAATATATGCAGTGTATGACACACAGAAGACGCTCACTTTATTTTCAAATACACATAGGATCTCAAATGTTATTCTTCATGCGAAATTAGGGTTCATCGATTTAATCGGATAGCCTTAGCATAACTTGTGAAAGTAAAGAATTTAGGACAGAAATATATTACTATTGCATAATAGAATACATTATAATATAATAGAATTGTCTGGATTTTTATAAAAAAATCAAGTAAATGTAAAGCAGACTGTAGTGTTGTAAAGTTTAAGTATTTGGAAATATATTATCTTTTAAAATATGTTTTCTCATCATTCTATCCCTGTGCAATATTTTAAGTTTCTAAAGCCTAAAAGGAATTCATATAGACCTCTTTTGTTACAGACCTCTATATGATTCCAAGATAAATATTAATAAATTGCTTCTTATTTACGTAAGTATTAAGCACACATAGACCTTAAGTAGTATGACTTAATAATTTCATAATAGAGACTGCCATGGGGTCTGAGTTCTTAAGGAGTTGTGGTGAAAACAACAAAGGGTCTGAGACCACATCAACGCTAAGAGGAACAAAAAAAAAGAAACTGGGCCCTCTGCTAAGTTCACTTACATCGTAAACACCAAAAGCATTGAGGTCATTTGGAGCTGGTTCCCTTTCTGGTTTACTTTAACAGAACTGGGTTTTGGTTCCTTTTAAATATACTATATGTGAAACCACTCTTTGATGTTGACTCTAGAGAGAGTTCAACAATTAATGAGGCCTTTTTCATTTCTGAAGCTCTTGCACATTTAAAATGTGAACACATTTATTGCTTTGAACGACTTTGTTTACTCAACATCATAACACCTGACAATGACAATCCATCCCTTCTTATGTCATTACCTCCTGGGCTGTGTCAACTTATGGAAGACACACTCTTTGAAATAGCAACAAAGAGTTGAGAGAGAGAGAGAGAGAGAGAGAGAGAGAGAGAGAGAGAGAGAGAGAGAGAGAGAGAGAGAGAGAGAGAGAGAGAGAGAGAGAGAGAGAGAGAGAGATGGCGAATGTGAAAAAAGAAAGTGAGGAGAAAAATTTCACATCAGGCAGCGGGACTAGACCCAGGAGACGAATGCAGTGCAGACAGGAGAATTATTTTACATAATAAATGCTTCAAATTTAAGCCTGTAATTGATAGCTGAAGCCAGGCAACGATGTGCAGCCACCACACTTGGCTTTTGGGGAGCTGTCAATCAAACACTGCCACTGGAGGGGGATAATGATTGTCATCTGACAACTGCCTGATTTAATGCAATCATTGCAGCTATAGATATTGTTTACAAGTGCCAATGAAGAGGTGTGTGACGGTAGAATATAGGTGCAGGCCAGCAGTACTACAGCAGTAAATGTTGTGATAAATCAGACATCAGCAGATATCACGTCAGTTGCAAGGGCTTTGAGCAAGAGAGAGAGAAAGAGAGAGAGAGAGAGAGAGAGAGAGAGAGAGAGAGAGAGAGAGAGAGAGAGAGAGAGAGAGAGATGAAAAAGATATCTGCTCCTACTCCAAGTTTGCAGCTGTTTCGTCCACTCTATGCTCAGATTTACACATTAAACTCTGGTGTCTCTACTTTAACAGCTGTAATTGACTAACTGAGCACAAATTACACAATGACTTCCGTTTAAGCTAATCATACACAGTCATGGGCAATGGCATGTTTTTGAGCCTCCTTACCCTGCATGGGCAATGTAGACAAGACAAAGTGCAAATTAATTGTACTGCTCAGAGGGATATACTGAAAAGGTACAATAGCATGGTTTTCTGCACAATGCATTCAATGCAACATGCGCAACTGCACAAATAGACAGTACAGATAGTATACATTTCACTTATGTTAATACCACTGTTATGGCCTTGGATGCATTCCGTTGTGCAGAATTTACATATCTTACACTACATTTACAAAAAAAGAGAGAAAAAGAGAACAGGAGACAGAGAGACCACCCTCCTGTATATTTCAGAGGCTGTAGGCAAACACCTCAATAATTCATGATGGAGAGATTGATTTTTTTCTTTTGGCGAGAGGCAGCAGATGTGGCAGGGATGAAGCAAGGGAGGGATGGAGAGAGGGAGGAAGGGGGGGTGTAGAGGGAGAGAGGAGGCCTGAGGGTTAGTAGCCAGTGGGATCATTAGACTGCCTGCTTATTGTGTGAAGACTGGAGCTTTACAGCACAGTTACTCACTGACACAAGGCTCAAACAAACTGACCAGAGTAAAACTCAAGTTACTCACACATCCCTAAATTTGTTCATCTCAACACTGGAGCAGTGTGGAGGTAAATGTGGATACTGTCGGGTTAAAATGAAAGGAATATTTTGGGTTAGCTTTAACCTTCAGTCTGTGTACTACATCTGAGGCAAGTTTTGATCAGCATAGATGTAATTACAACTCAAATCAGTGCATTGTGAATAGTTAAATCACGTCCCTTCCAGACCTTTTGTGGTTTACTTTTCATTTGGTTATGAAGTGAGTTTGGAATGGAAACTGGTGATTCCTGGCTTGAATACTACAAGTTTGCACAGACATGTTTGAAAAGAAGTCACTGGTCTTATGCTGAAAGCCTATTCATACTAAACTTGTAAATATTCCCTACAATTATTCCACACAAATATGATTAGTTCCAGAATACAAATAGTGTTCCTGTTGCACAGCTGGTAGAGCATGGCACTAGCAACATCAAGGGCATGGGTGTGAGTCCCAGTGAATATACAAATGCATTTAATGTATAGCTTGAATGCACTGTAAGTTGCTTTGGATAAAAGTGGCTGAAAATGTTTATAATGTATTCTTATGCACTAAAAAAAAGAAAATTCTGTCATAATTTACTCATCTTAATGTTGTTTCAAACCCAAATGACTTTTTTCTCTCTCTCTCCATGGAACACAAAAGGAGATGTTAGGCAGAGTGACATGAGATATTAGGCCTCAGTAACAATTCCCTTTAATAATAGCATCTTCTTTTCTATCCATACAATGAAAGTAAATGGTGACTGAGGCTCCTTTTGTGTTCCCTAGAAGAAAGAAAGTCATACAGGTTTGGAACTATCCCTTTAAATACAATTGTTGAAGCTGTTGACAAGTGTGACAAGTGTGATGTTTAATTGTTATGGGTATACTGTCAGATCAGTGTAAAATTAGGTTGATAATAACCCAGAATACTCCTTTAAGGTTAGCTGGTCAATGTTGAAGGAAAACGAAGAGAGTGACTTAGAAAAGAAACAGGACTTTAAAACATAAAAATGTGTAGCATGGAAGAGGAGGCTCTGAGGGTCACCCACTGACCTCTCTGCTAGTGTATGAAGAACCATCTTTACTGTGCTCTGATACAGAACAGATGAGGCCACAAAAAAGAGCAGAGAAGAGAGAAATGTAAAGGAGGGAGTAGTTCTCCCCTGCATGTCTGATGGAATCAACTCTCTGTGGGTGTGATGGGACAGCAGGTGAAGCTTTGAGGGAGAGCGACATCCTTTTGTCATTGCATGCTCTCACAAATAATTTATGGCATCAGAAGGAAGGAGAGAGAGGGAGGCGTATTGACAGCTACCACTTCCACTGGCCTTCAACTGTCTCATCCAGTCTCCCACATATGGAACGTAAAGGACAGGGGGACCTTTTCATGGAGAGCGAGTGCGCTTCTTTTCACTTCAACTGATATAATTAGAGAACACTCGCTTCCTACCTCAGTCTCTTCTTATCCAGTGTGTCCCAATAAAATCTAATTGCTCTTTTAACCGACAACAAAGGGGTGCACACAGCATTTTACCAGTTTAAAAATGGCAGCACTCAGAGAAGGCCTTGTGAAAGTGCAGAGAGCTTTTGACTTAAAATGTCATTGGGAAAAAACTTTATAAAATAACCATCAGCCTTGGATGTAAAGTTGGCTGTCTATCTGCATGGAAACTACTCCACTGGTAGGTTATATTTTGAAAGAATGGTGGAGAAAAGCAATGCTAAATGAAAAAAAAAAAAAAAAAATGAAAAAAGAAACTATACTGAGTTATTGCTATCAATATCAATAACAATGTATATTGTTGTGCCTAAGCCATTTGTGATAGTATTAAGAATGGTAACCCAAGCTGCACCTGGTCCCCATCCACTTTCACTATATTGAAAAGAGCAGCTTGGACATTCTGCTAAATATCTCTGCTAAATATTTAAGCCCCACAAAAGAGTTTAGAACTGGATAAGAGTAAGAAAATTATGATAGAATTATTATTTTTGGGTGAACTATCTCTTTAAGGGCATTTTGTTTACTTTTGTCCTGTGTTGGATTGCCACTTGATGTCCAATATCAAATCTGTGTCTTCATCCAGTAAAAATCATTTGAGAGCCACCACTATTCTTTCTATCTTTGCTTTCAATATGGATGAGTGTGGCTGTTAATTGTGTGTCAGAATTGATTCTATGTACCTTTAATTAATCCAGTTATTTTGCTTGCTTGACTGCATGTGTCATAGTGTATTCAAATGCCTGAGCATGACAAAGAGACAATGTGGGTGAGAAATAGAGTTGTGCATTTCGTGAACCCTATTAGTGCTCTTGAGCATGTATATCAGTAGGTGACTGCGAGATGGAGTGTCTGTGCTGCCTGGTAAGCTTGATAATTTATTATTTACATTATATTAGACAACTTTGCGTAGTCAGATGGAAGCAGTAAAAAACTGTAGCATATTGATTTTAACAGTGCGCTGTCTGCAGCGATTTGTGGCAGCACAGGGGCTGTCTCCAAGTGCCATCCTCGCAGGATCATAGGGACAAAATGCCACTGTGCTACATGCTAATGCACACTTTAAACATTTAACACTAGGAGGTGCTGTAATTGCTTTGACAGCTGACAGGTGACCAGCAGAGTGTAACACACACTGCTATCTCTCCACCCCACCCCTTCCTCTCCCTCACTAGTCAATTTTTAGTCTCTAACCCTTGCTTTCTTTCTGTCTTGCTCGAACCCTGCTCTCTCAATCACTTATGCAGAGTATCACGATTCTCATCCTGCCTGAATGCAGGGCCTAATTAGAAGAGGAGGATTATGGTTGCGAGATAACAGCAGGAATTTTTCATCAGTCCAAGATAGAAAGTGTCCGCAACAAAGTGCTGGAGGTGTCGTCACCTTTTCATTAGCATCTCCGTTAATTACTGGTTCCGGGCTGTTTGGAGTTAGCATCATTAGCCACTAGTGCTGGAAATATTAGTACAGCAAATTGGTATGGTTTTCAATTGGGTTAAATAGGAAAACATTCAACCTTCATATAAAGAGGGTTGAGCTTTATTAAATTAGCCTCCTGCAAATGAGTATAGTTTGCCCTATTGTGCCTCCCAGCACAAATTTACCAGAATAATTACATAACCGTGCTGCCAATGCGGTCATATTTTAATAATCTCACTTTCTCACTTTCATTAAATTAAGATGGGGTTTATGTGTCACTTTGGTACAATTAAACGCACAATCACAACCTTAGAAAATTCAAACATCAAAGCAGTAATAACTTTTAAATAATCCCTGTAGCCACCAAAATTATTACACAAGATGTAATAAACATCTTGGTAATTGCCAGCAGTACGGCATCCTCATTGGGACATTTTTTGATCTACGATACAAACCGCATCATGAGAAAACTGCAGAGCGGAAGAAGGAGGGGTTAGAAGGAGGCAGGAGGCAAGAGCTCTAATTATAAGAACATGAAGCACATCCTAAACAGCTACTAAATGAGGAAACCAAAATGAGCCTAATGATATTACAGTTTAAAATACATTTTGGACAAGTTGGCCTGGTTAAAAAAACTTTCAAAGACACAAATGCATACACATTCAGAACTAAATAACATCGGAATGGAAAATAATGGAAGAGTAATGAAAATAATGTATGAATGCATGCATTTGGAAGGCCTTAATGGGTTGATGTAGTATCATTTCAATTATATTTAAAGGAGCAAAGCATTTGAGTTAAGCAGGTAAATGCTAATTATTTTTATATTTGGAGGATAATGACTGTACAGGCACAAGACGACACAGTCCTCTCCCTTAGGATGAGCAGCCACTGAAAATGAAGGCTGAGACTCCATCAGTTAGGAAAAGGCCCACATAAAATGTGTGCATGCAGAATTCCACAGTAAGCTCAAAAGGCAACCATTCACCAAGTTCTACATATCCCACAACCCTTGAGAGTTTGTTTAGTAAATATTTTTTAATGCATGTGGAGGCTTCACGCCATGCTCTGCGGCATCCAAGCACAACTCACCACACTCCCCAATGAGAGCGAAAGCACACATTATAGTGACCACGAGGAGGTTACCCCATGCGACTCTATCCTCCCTAGCAACCGGGCCAATTTGTTTTTTTAGGAGACCTGGCTGGAGTCACTCAGCACACCCTGTATTCAAACTCGCGACTCCAGGGGTGGTAGTCAGCGTCAATACTCGCTGATCTACACAACTGGAAAGCTCTTGAAACCTTGACTCACTGGTAGAAAGGGAATTTAAAGGAAAGTTCCGGGTTCAACACAAGTGTAAAGTAGTTTGATGGAAAGTAGGAGGCGAGAACCGACTTGGCAATATAAATAATAGTTTAAATGATAAACTTAAAAAGACACAAACACACACATGACAGACATGTCTGTAAACGATCTCTCTCTCGTCGCACCACCATCTGTCATCTGCCTTTATCCATCTCGGAGGCTTAATTAGCCTGATAAGGGACCGGGTGTGTATAATCACAACCCAGCCCCGCCCTCCACCCTGACACAACAAGTTAAGCTCAATGGACAGCATTTGTGGCGTATGTTGATAACCAAAGAATTCATTTTAACTCGCCCCGCATTTTCTTCCAAAAAAGCAAACATTTGGGTTGCAGTGAGGCACTTACAATGGATGTGAATGTGGTACATTTTTGGAGGGTTTAAAAGCAGAAATGTGAAGCTTATAATTTTATAAAAGCACTTACACAAATTGTTCTGTTAAAACTCATCTATTAATTAAGCTTAGGGTTTTAGGCAGCTGCGGTCCGTGCATTTTAAGTCTAGGCCTTCAGTGTGATTCATGCCATTAAGAAAACACAGTTTCACAGTGAATAAGACACCATGCCTTTCATACATTACGTGTCAGTCAACTAATAATACCAATTGACATTTTAAAAACCTATCCACGCACGAAAGCCAGAACTTAAGGATCTCTTTCTCAACATCAATAACAGCAGTGATAACAGCCGACTCGTCAGCAAGATGTCGTGCTCTTCGCTTTCAAATTACGTACATCACTTAAAGCATGATTGCTTCACAAGGCCAGCTAGAAGGATTGAGCTTAATTTGTATTGAACTCGGAATATTCCTTTAAGTGTAGTTTCTTTGCATTTGCACCCTCCAGAGAAAAGCCCCTAGGTCGCTTAGCATTTGGCTTTTAGCTATGACAGAGAACAAAAGTTCTTAATCATTATCCTCTATGTTTAAATATCTTATTAACAACAGCATATGATAAACTCAAACATAATCATCCAGGAAGTCCATATTATCAATAGGATTAATAGAGCATGTCCTGTGTCACTGGAAACGCGTTGAACTACAAACTTTATCTGATCCATATTAATGGCCCTTTAAGAATGAAATTAACCTGTGGGATCCCATCCTTCTCACCTCTCAATTAAAAGCTTCCTTACCCACCAACCGCACATACACAACACTGTGGTACTCCATCTCTATTACCCAGAAGGCATTAGTCAGTCTGTTTTTTTATCCAATCAGATGGCGGCTCCATTCTCTTCTCTTTCCTTGCCCAGCTCTTTTTTGTTCCCCTCTGACAGACTGTATAAATAGCTCGGGATGAAGTCATTCTTCAAGCTCCGCTGGCAGGCCCTTTCATTATTTACACTATTTACTTCAGGGGGAAGTCGCGGCTTGCCATCAGATTTATCTGTCTGAGAAATGAGCTCCGCTATGCAGATCATCTCCGGAACAAAAGCGATACGCCGGCGTGTTGCGCTGTCACACTAATTTGGTTCATGAAGTGTGTAACAGTCGTTTTTGGCAGGGGGGCTTCATTTGTCTCTGGCTTTATTAAACTAATATATAACAGTCTTCTCCGTGCTCAAAGATTCAGCACACGACCTCGGTAGCTTTGGATAGAGAGTATGAGGAAGAGATGGCAGAGGGCTGCTTCAGAGTAAGGCTTTTGCAGGAAGAAGTTAGTAACTGCTACTGAACTCTTGAATCAAAACAGATGGAACACTTTAAAACAATGTATTTTACCTAGCAAAGGTGCTGCTCAGTTTATAATGTCAATTTACACTTTAGAATATTAAACCTAAATGTAAGCATACAGTTAAGATATTAGCTGGTCTATTATATCTGTAATTAACTTTTTGTCATTATTATTAAATGACTATTCTGGGTCTAAGTTATGCTCAATCGATAGCATTTGTGGCATAATGTTGATTACCACAAAAATGTATTTTGCATTGTTCTTTTTCTTAAAAAAATAAATAAAAAAGAAGCAAAAATCGAAGTTACAGTGAGGCATTTACAATAAGAGGATGTGGCCAATGAAAGTGAATGTGTCAATTTTTGGAGGGTTTAAACACAGAAAGGTAAAGCTTATAATTATATAAAAGAGCTGATATTCATTCTTCTGTTAAAACTCATGCACTATTTGAGGTGTAGAGTTGTTTAAATTGTCATATTTACAGTCATTTTAGGGTTTGTTGACATCACATCGTCATGGCAACGAAGTTGTAAAATTGGCTGTAACTTTACACAAAAAAGGTTAGTAAGTGATTTTTTCACAATTAAATAATGTTTACATGCATATTGTTTTGTCTTCTGACTACATTTTTGAAACTTCAAAATTTTGCCCAATTCACTTCCATTGTAAAAGCTTCACTGTAACCCAGATTTTTGCTTTTTTCAAAGAAAAGAAAGGACGAGTGGTTATCAACACCATGCCACAAAATGCTGTCGACTGAGCTTAACTTGTACTGAACCCAGAATATTCCTTTAAGGGTAAACATTTGCCCCCTGCAACTAATTTTCAGGGCAATTTTTACTTTTTTGAAGGCATATTTTTTCCAATATATAACACACAGCATGTTGTCTATTTATTTAAATACTTAACTTGAGCCAGTTGCAGTGTCTAAATCCATTACTAGATAGAATAGAATAGAATATAATGAAATTAATCAAATGTTAGATGGTTGTCAGTGGAATGCACTATTTTTTGCTATTTTTTTTTTCTTCTATTTTTATATCTAGGGCATTTTTATCACTTATAGTGGCATTTTTTCCCTGAGCCCTGGTAAATTTCTGAACCTAGCCTATAAACTTTCAAGAAATTAGATCATATCCAGGTGTACTGAACCATAGCAGCATTGAGGAACATTTCAAGTTTTCTAAATCTTCTGAAGAGTGAGGTGAAAAAAATAAAAAAAATAAAGCGTGGGAACTCTCCAGAGCATGTGAAAGTGATGTGTGTCAAGAGAAGAACAATAATCAGACGGATGTGTCTATCATCACAAGGTAGTCTCAGATCCTGACTCCCCTGCTGTCGGCCTGAGCCCTGGGGAGGGTGTTAATTCAAACCACATGTTCAGCTTTCAACTGCCGCTCCCCTCACTCCGACCTACAGCTCCTTCACTCTGATTTTGGGGTAGTCCTCAGCATCTCCTGGGTCTTTCAGAATGGCAATCTCATTAAAGAGGCATGGGGACTTAAGTTTCAGAAAGGTTTATTTATCTCATTTTCCTGATATAATCTCTCTCATAGTACCAGTTTGGTCTCAAGTCTTCTACTCTTTGTTTTCCCAATCTGTTTCCTACTCCCCTTTTCATTCCTTCTGTGTGAGTGTGTGTGTGTGTTAGGGCAATGCTACCTGCATTCAGGGGGCATAGGCCATGCATCACTGACACTTCATCTCAGCCTGAATGCCTTGTTACCGTGGTGACCCTTTCCTCTAGCTGCTGTGCTGTATTATTTAAGGAGATTTATGAGGCAGTGCCCCGTGCCAGGAGCTATGGAAGCAGACGCCTTGGGTGCCGAGGCACAAGTGGGGGGCCCATTAATAACCCACAGCCTGGCCTGAGCTCCTAGTCTGGACTATGGAGGCTTGGGTTACTCCCCCTCAAGCAACCAGGCTTGTGACTATGGGCTAGCAGGTATCGTTTGGTACCTGAATCCCACGTAGGGAGGTGGAGTAAAAAATCTGGCAAGCACGCAGGCCCCTGCAGAGGAGCTCCACAGAGCAGCCGCTTGTGATGTATGGGATGAGGCAGATGCTATCTGAGCTTAGGCCATCTGTAAGAGCTCAGAGTAACAGTGAGGTCACTGACAGACAGTGGGTCTGATTCACTTTATGTGTGTGTGCATAAAACCTGTGTGTGAGCATATTAATGATTCATCAAGAAGTTCACACTTAAAGTTAGTCTAAATTTTGAATAAAATTTAAACCACACCTAATTCACCCTTCGCTAAGCCCCACCTTAAAACAGTTTCAGACCAATCCTATCTTACTAACTGTTGCCGTTTGCCATTTTTCTAACAAGTGCTTGCTTTTTTCCAATGAATTTGCTTTTTTTCTATGGCAGTAATGTGTTTTTGAGTAGTTTTAGACGAATTTTAAAGAAATTATACAGAAAATGTAAAAAACGTTGTGGCTGGGTCAGTTGTAATAGTGACACGAGGTACCTAGAGAGATTGCATGCAGTGTTTTTTCATTTAAAAAAAGAAGTTCTGTTCACTTACACTGTTCTCAGTTGTGTAGTCGCCATCAAATAACACTTTTCTCTTTTCATGTGACTGTGTTAATAATTTACCTCATTTCTGATTCACAGTCTCCACAGTTATCAAAAAATGTATGCGTAAATAATATATATATTTTTTTACAAAAACATCATAAATAAGTTTTAAAATGTCTCTCTTTATTCCAGCCCACATAAGAATATTATCAGTTCTGTTTATGAGAATATCTTTGCCACAAAGCACGCTGTTCACAGTAATCTCTAATAAATTCCAATTGGAAGTTCTGCAGAGTTTGTCAGAGCGAGCATCGGTGAGTAAGGGTGGCGGAGCTTAGAGAAGGACATCAGGCGGCCTTAGAAACAAGGAAAGCAAAATGCTGTTATTTGTATGTATATATATATATATATATATATATATATATATATATATATATATATATATATAGAAAAATTATGTGCATTGAACTGGTATAGGTTTTGCATAACATGCAGTCAATCACGTGTTGTCTAGGCCTATATTTCAGATATTCATTGTGTTCCATTCGGTTTTAAAAAATGACAGTAATTAGCTTTACTTGAAGATCTTGCTGTACATGCCCTGAGGTGAGAGCCAATCTTTAGAGAGCGTAAGGATATGTTTGCAGGGAGTGACGAATGGCTGTACAGTAGATGTTGCGTGGAAAGCCCTTATACGGAGATTGTTTGTGAGTGTTCTATGCAAATTATAATTGTGTCTGTGCACTACCTCATTAAGAATAATCAGGTTTCTTCAACATTAGAATGAAGGTAGGTACAAATATTTATGTCCGTACGTACCTGTTGGAAATCTGGAGGACATTTTATGAAAGAACCTTTTCTGTGTACCTTGTGTATGCAAAGTGTGCACAATTATTAGTGAATGAGGTACAGTGTGAGAGAGACAGTATAGGGAGACATAAAGAGAAAGAGAGAGAGAGATAGAGAGAGAGAGAGAGAGAGAGAGAGAGAGAGAGAGAGAGAGAGAGAGAGAAGGTTAACCGGTCTAGTGTGCTGAATCATGTTGAGCACGTGTGCCAGTTGTGAGGGCAAAAGTTGCGAGAGGGCATGTTGGCATGCTAATGCCGTGTGAGAGAGTGAGGTTGGGTCTATGTACTCACAGAGGGCACTGTGTACTATGTCAGAGAGGACAGCCAGCACTGCACAAACACACAAACACACACACTACTCTGGCACGAATGACACATGCTCAGACAGGCTGCCATCCTGTACTGGATAATATGAGGGAGGATGATACAAAATATGATGTGGAAAAATGTAAGAAAGAGTGTTATTCTCTACTGAAATGGAGTATATTGATCTGTACAGTAAGTGACTTGCTGTGGCTGCATATGACATGAGCATGTAGCTGTCAAAGGCTCCACAGTCAGACTGGCAGAAAACACCTTCCATGTTCACCAATGTCTATTTAAAAAGCAATGTTTTATTCAGCCTCAACATCTCATTGCACTTAAAAATTTATCAGACCATGCTCTCTGTCTAATCCTGTCCTATGTCAGGTAATTCCACTCTGTTTTCTTTAAATATTTCTCAAGACAAAATGAGTGCAAAGGCAGTGCTGGACTCATCATGTCACATTGATGGAGGCAGAATGTGGGAGTCCTGACCTCCTAGGTATACAGTACAGTCGTAGAGCATTTTCAGACCTGTAGCTCGTTTGATTTGTTCCGAAACAGGTTACAATTGCTACAATGTTGCATTTTGCAATAATTCAAGCTAGAACAGCTCAAATTTATTTATTTATTTTTTCAGGCTTTAACACATTGGACTGAATTATACAAACATCCCTATCGCCCTTCTTGTACTTAGATTTGTTACTGCCACAATAACACAAGAATGCACATCAATTATGTACATCCAAACTACATACTTGCAATGCTTTTGCGAAGCAATCAGGTCTGCATACTTGGGTTTGTGGCCTGAAGGAATGGCTTTTCCAGTTTGCCACACATATGAAACTTAGCTCAGGGTATGACAAGGTCTTCCCTGGCATTATTGGACATCAGTAGTGTAACGGCCAAAGTACATTAAACAATATGACTAGTGGGGCAGTATGAATAAAATATGTACCATTGAAAGAAAGTTCAGTGTGGAAGTGTGAGTATGTGTGTGCATGCTGTCCATTGTACTCAGGATTTCATTCTATGATGTCATCAATACATGGCTGACAGGGTGATGGACATGCTTGGCAGGCATGGCTGATTGAAACACTTCCTTTCTAAAGCAACCCTCATAAATCTGAGCCTGGCAAAGTGATGGCAATCGCATCCAGCCTCACTCCCAACTGGGTGTGCCACCATGGGCTGCCTCCAGGGGCTGAACACTGGCTTGCAGCCAAAGCCCTGAAACCCCATTACCACCCAATTCCCCACCCCACCCCAAGTGTAGGTCCCCTCTCTCTGTGGCCATGAGTAATGAAGAATGGTCCTGTCACGGGGCCACTTGAAGATTGTCAATACTTTGCCTTCTAAGCTCAGGATCTGTTTCAGCATCATTACGTGCAAACACACACATAATCACCAGCCCTCCTAATCAAACACACCAGCAGCTGCTCTTGATTATTTCTTTTTAAGTGGCCCAGCATCCATAAACACCCAAAACAAGAGGGAAGGCACCCAGTAAAGCTATAGGGTTAAGCATTGACCTGTCAGAGTGGTTGAACCCTGTTGAGGAATCTAATAATTATTTATTACCATAGGATTGCACTACTAGAGGTACCAGATTGAAATTTGCACTAATGTGTTTACATTGGACAACAGCAGCCTGAGCATGTATTTTCTCTTCACTTGAAGATGATGTATAAACACAGAAATGGTCTAAAATGTAGTATCCACAAACAAAACTCGAAGTATTGTGTGCAAGCTATATTTAACTTGATAAAGAGTTCCTGTGCAGGCAAGGGCACATTGTGTAAATGCATACAGTGTTGATAGATGTCCTCATTTTATTTCTCTCTTTTTTCATTTGCTATAGCCATTGTATTAAATTACACTGAAACAATGGCCTTTGCATGGGTTTCGAGATGGTTCTTGCTGTGTATTCACAAACCATTAAAAACATTAGAAATCAGGTTGCGAACAAACTCCAAAAAGAATGGCTTTCATTTAACCTTTGTTGGATTTAGAACAAAAGGTCAAATGGGATACAGATATGACTACAATTTTAAGAAATCACAAAAGCGGTAATTTTTTAAAAAGTTTTGAAAAGAGTATAAACTAAAGTCTGGAAAGTTAGTAGATTTCAGCCATCACTACTGAAACTACTAAAGGGACTTTTAAAGGGAAAGCCCCCCCAAAATTGTTCCGAACCTGTATGAGTTTCCTTTTACTGTGGAACACAAAAGGAGATCTTAGGCAGAATATTAGCCTCGGTCACCATTCACTTGCATATTCTTTCCATTCGATGAAAATGAATGGTGACTGAAGCTAACATTTAACCTAACATCTCATTTTTGTGTTCCAGAATGTCATATGAGTTTGGAACAGTACAAGGGTGTGTAAATGTTGAAATTTAAAAAAAGTATTGGTTAAATTATCCCTTCAAGGAATTTTTGGTTAAACAACCTGATTGTTTTGAAGCCGTGTTTATTCAGACAGTATATGTGAGTGGCTCTCTTTGCAGCAGAGCAGAAACTAAAGGTAAATGTGGGTGCAGAGGGAGGTGAGGTCACAAGGGCGAGCAGAGTACAGGGTGCCAGAGGACGTGTTGTGTCCCCTTCCGTATTTGTCAAACAAATTAAACACGTTCTGGAGTCTTCACCTGCCCCAGCCACCATGACGCATATGGCCCACCAGAAAAAAAATAAGGCATTGTGCATACATTACCATACTTAATCAGCCACCCTCTACATTTAATATGCAAATTCTCTGAAATAATACTGAATGCCGTCTGTTCTGAATGAATACATTTGAATCGCAATTAGAATAATCCTTTATAATTAATGAAAACTGTCAATTTCGGTTCATAAGTAATTTGATTAACGAGATGATGGCACACTTATCAAGTTCAGCGGGATGTTCGATTTTCGTTCAAAGGCTAAAGGAAAGAATATAGCTCTAGTTTCAGACAAACCACTGGGTCAGACATCAGAAACCGTGATGAATAATTAATACAAAAGTAATTAATAAACTTATGAGGTCAAGTTGCTGCTGAATCCTGAGATCTGTTTATCAAGTGAGGAGAGAGAATCCTTGAACTTGCCAACGAAACACTCTCCCTTTCACACCTCTCTCCGTTGACTTGAGGGGCAAGTGCCGGGAAAAGATTGAAAGTTAAAAATGTAAATAAATGCCACACATGATTGTTTTCCTCCTAATCAGACTGGCAGTGAGGAGCAGTGCAAATTCTGATTGGTATTTTGGGTTAATGCAGCCTCAATGTGTGAATCTGCTGAGACAAACTTACAGAACATATACGTATATTGCTGCTTGCGCACAAGTCCTTGACTAAACACTGCCATAGGCACTTTAACGAACAAGAGCTGCTGTGCTTTTGGCGAGTGGGGTGAGAGCCAATCCAAGCAAGCCTCTTAAAAATATATATTCCTTTGTAGCACTTAAACTGGATAGAGAGCACTGGGCAAACAACTCAGCAGAAAAAGAAACTAGCTTAGAGAGTGTGCGTGTGTGTGTGTGTGTGCTTGTGTGTGCGTGAGTGTGTTTGTGTGTGTTTGTGTGTGTGTGTGTGTGTGTGTGCTGAGGTTGGGGAAACAGAAGGGGGAAGCAGTTAATTAGAGCTGTTATTGTGTTTGGAAACAACAGCAAGGTTAAGGCTACATGCTGATGAAGT